>NW_028301625.1:18181818-18484848 GCF_987345545.1 Pholcus phalangioides | reverse complement strand
GTGAAAACTAAACTGAACTCTGAACTAAACTCTGGTGGAGTGTTGAAATCGGTGTTTCCCAAAGTAGGACTATTCAGGCTATGAATGGACACAAGGGGGTGATGGGAGGACGAGAGGAAAACATCAGTTTTCGAAAACTCAGACCATTTTACCCAAAGCGCTTGAAGAGGTTCTCTGCAAGCGCTTTGATTTTACCAAGGAAGCCTTTGTAAATATGGGCCTTGGGCAAAAAAAAAAAAAAAAAAAAAACTAATATTGCACACAGAAATTCGTACTTGTTTCTTCAGAGCTAAAGTGTTTTTTTCTCCCTTTGAATGTGCGCTGTACATTCCAGGTGTATTGTAACTGTAAATTGAACGGTAAAGCCTACTGTCACAGATCTCCACACCATCTGGGGTCCTGCATCCCCGGGGGCTGGTTTTACTAATGAATATTGTCATTATTCGAGCCATTTCCCCCCAACCCCCACAAAGATGGGATTGGGATCAGGATTCTGGTTTCAGAGCCCGAGATGATTCTAATCATTCTTTTTTCCCACGTTAAAAAATTCAATATAGTGGCGGCTCGGCAAAGAGAATAGCCTCTGTGCCCTGCGGCAGGATGTGGGTGGGAAGGAGCAGGGGGTGACGCTCAAGAGCCGCGACGCACACTTTGAGGAAGACTGCTGTAACGGAAGATGTTTGTTGAATCTACACCATAAGTACAATAATGTATTTTGATGTTACTAAAACCTCTCATAATGACCGATTTTCATGACTTAAGTAAAAGGCACTACTGCCTACTCATGCTTATCAAGAATGCTATCCATATCTACAGTGATTATGACAATACGTATGGGCAATAAAAGAGAAATTTTGGTATTACAATCGACGCCCGATATAACGACCCCTTCGTCTCGTCGAGAATGGACGTTATATTTGGAGCAAGGTCGTAGCGGGGGGGAGACTTGGGGTTGTGGTCGGGCCTGATTGGGTCGGTCGTTATATTAGTAAAACATAAAACATTTGGGACTTACCCTACCAGTCTTTGTCGCTATAACGTGAATGATCGCTATAACGTGAAGTTCTCATAACGAGCGTCCACTGTATCTTCGAAAACATGCACGTTTCTCCTCTGAATATACAGATAGGGGATACATGCTCCTTCAGCATCGTATGATAGTATTTTCTTTTCGCGATAGCGTCGATTTAAAAAAAATAATTTTTTTGACTTGAAAATTTTTACGGTAACTTACATAGTGTTTTTCCTTGAAAGAAAACTGCTTTTTCACGCGACCTCTTACGATTAATTCAACTCAATTAAAAAATTGACTCATTATGAAGCATAGTATGTATATTAATAGTATTACTCAATGATATAATTATATTATCAACCGTATATCTCTCTCAACGAATTTTTCGATTGTTTTCTTACGTTTAACTAGCGTAATTTCATCTGAATTTTTTTCTTTCAATGTTTGAGCTGAAAGTTGAAATTCGTTGCAATCTGACGAGATGTGTCCAAAAAACAAATTCAATGCGATTCATTAAGAATTACATGTAAAAGAAAATAATAAATTGCAGTGATTTTTGTCCTGTTGATGCTTGCTGGTTTTCAGTCAAGAAAGGAGTGGGAATCCTGCGTTTGAAATTGCAAACAATTGCAAACATTAACTGACTCGTATAAACACCTGCTTGATTTCTAAAGGAAGTGCATGTGAAAGAATACTAAAATAATCTGATGTCACGGGGCTCCTAAAATCTCCAAGAACCCTGGTTAAAAACCTCTTCTCTAAATAATCAATGAACAATTAATAGTTATAGCACATTATTTGAATATAAAGTTTGTGTGTTTCGGTGCATAATTTCGGGCAAATTTATTGAAAAGAGTGATTTCAGAAACAAAATTGCAAATTTTAACAATGGTCGAAATATTTCTAAAATTTTATTTCGATTTTTTTAAACGATATAAAATTGCAAGAAAATATCGTGAAAATTACGCCATTAGAAAAATTTCCTCTAATTAAATGGAATCCCTCTCCAAAACAAGTTATTCAGTTGTTCTATTACATTATCAGTGAAAAAAGAAGAGGGAAGAAAGAGAGAGAAGGGCGAATATAAGAAAGCGGGGAAAAAAAACTGCGCAGTTATACCTGATGGCCCATACAAACGCTCAGTTATACCTGCGCAGGCATAACTGCACAGTTATACCGAATCGAAAAACCATTCCCTTCAGGTCGCCTGCGCAGGTCAACTGACGGCCCCTACACACGCTCAGTTATGCCTGCACAGTTGGACTGTACAGGCATAACTGCGCAGGTATAACTGAGCGTGTGTAGGGACCTTTAAGGGCCCTACACACAGGGTACAGTTATGCCTGCGCAGGTATAACTGAGCGTGTGTATGGGCCATCAGGTATAACTGTGCAGTTATTTTTTCCCGCTTTCTTATATTCGCCCTACTTTCTTCCCTCTTCTTTTTTCACTGATAATGTAATAGAACAATAATAACTGAATAACATGTTTTGGAGAGGGATTCCATTTAATTAGAAGAAAATCTTCTAATGGCCTAACTTTCACGATATTTTCTTACAATTTCATATCGAATAAAAAAATCGAAATAAAATTTTAGAAATATTTCGACCATTGTTAAAATTCGCAATTTTGTTTCTGAAATCACTCTTTTCAATAAATTTGCCCGAAATTATGCACCGAAGCACACAAACTCTGTATTCAAATAATGTGCTATGACTATTAATTGTTTATTGATTATTTAGAGAAGAGGTTTTTAACCAGGGTTCTTGGAGATTTTAGAGGCCCCGTATATAACGTCAGATTATTTTAGTATTCTTTCACATGTAGTTCCTTTAGAAATCAAGATTCCTAGAAATCAAGCAGGTGTTTATACGAGTCAGTTAATGTTTGCAATTGTTTGCAATTTCAAACGCCGGATTCCCACTCCTTTCTTGACCGAAAACCGGCAAGCATCAACGGGACAAAAATCACTCACGGGAAAATAATAAATTTATTATTTTCTTTTACATGTAATTCTTAATGAATCTCATTGAATTTGTTTTTTGAGCACATCTCGTCAGATTGCAACGAATTTCAACTTTCAGCTCAAACATTGAAAGAAAAAATTCAGATGAAATTACGCTAGTTTTAAACGTAAGAAAACAATCGAAAAATTCTGAGAGAGAGAAAGAGAGATATACGATTGATAATATAATTATATCATATATTGAGTAATACTATTAATATACATACCATAAGTCAATTTCGAATTGACTTGAATTAATCTTAAGAGGTCGCGCGAAAAATGCATTGTTTTCTTTCAAAGAAAAACACTAAGTGAGTTACCATAAAAATTTTCCAAGTCAATTTTTTTTTTTTTTTAAATCGACGCTATCGCGGGAAAAAAATGCTACCAAACGATGCTGGAGGAGCATGTATCCCTTATCCGTATATTCAGAGGAGAAACGATGCTTGTTTTCGTAGACAGTTGACGCTCGTTACAACAACCTCACGTTATAGCGATCATTCACCAATCTTTGCACCATGTTACCCGTTTTTTTCTTTTTTTTGAGTCAATAACTTTAAGTGCCATAACCAATCCAACTACACCCAAAGCATCATCTGTGGAAATCATACTAGAAAATTCCGAACTTTATAGACTATGAAAAAATCCGAACTGATCAAAAGACCGCGAAGACAGAGATCGAAGAACGAAAATATCCCCACAGATTGCCTAGAACCGGTTCCAGAAGCTTCGCCTGCACAGGTATAACTGAATGGTGTGGATGCATCGAACCGTTCAGTTATGCCTGCGCAGTTATGCCTGTACAGGTATAACTGTGCAGGCATAACTGAACGTGTGTAGGCCCCTTAAGGCCCGTTTACACGCAGCGTTTTGTCGTCCGTTTTGGGGAAAAGAGGGAGTGTCTGCGATAAGATGGTGTCGTGTAGACGGAAAAAATCGAAGGTCAAGTGGTTCAAGGTCGCGTCAAAAAATCTGGTGGCCGAGCAATAGTTTTCCGTGAAATCCTACGATAAAAGGGTGCGTGTAAACGCGTTTCCGTTTCGTCGTCAGTTTTTTCCTTCCTCGCACCCTTTTTTATGGAATGAATTTTCGTGTACAGTCGATCTCGGTTATAACGTTCCCATTTATAACGTTTTCCCGCTTGATGCAACTAATTTTGGGAGTCTAGGTAATTCTAATTGAGATTTCCCGTTAAAAGCGTTTTCCCGCTTACAACGTTTCCTCATGGCGGTTTTTTGAAAAACGTTATAAGCGGGATCCACTGTATTTTATTTTAATTTCCTGAATTTATTTTTCCCAGTCAGACTCATTCATAACGATCGCGGTTTTAATGACAATTTGGCTATAACAACAATTCTTGGCGGAATGACTAATTCCCATACAGAAGAATTTTCATGAACGTTGCTTACAACGTCGAAGAAATTCAACGCCCTCGGTTACAATGATTCATTTTTTTGTCACTCTTTCTTTTGTTTTTATGGCATGTCTTTTTAAGAAAATTCTCCATTTTTCCCAATTTTCGATGATTCTACCTACAATTGGTTATATTTTTATCAAAAATTGGTGATGCCTCGTATTTATGATCCCAATTCACCGTACTGTTCTAGATCAATTACGGTCAATGAGCACTTTATTTACATTATTTGATTTCATCTGATTACATTTTTGATCAAAAAAATAAGTACGTCAGCCTCGCTTGTAATGACTAGAGCCCGGAAGTTTAGGCACTAAAGATGGTCGAAATAGGCAGGCAAAAAGGCACTAAAAATGAATAAAATAGGCACAAAAAAAAGACATAATTTTAATGAAAAAAAAAACAAACTACAAATAACTAAAAATTAAGGGCCCAAAAAATAGCTGAAAAATCGATTGTACTTAATCCGTCTATTATTTTAATTACAATGTATAATAACTGCATTATTATTTAAGTTGAATGGATTTCAAAACAAAAATAAAATATTACTAGACCGTCAGGATTAGGCCAATTCCAGGGCCACGATTACCAGACGCGGGGTCGGTAGGGATAATGATCTGTGGAGCTATCTCGAGTTGCGAATGATTCTCGTTTATTTGTCGTATCATTTTGAATAATCATTGTCATTTCTATAGTTGGAACATGGCTATCGTGTTCTATTTTTGTAAAAAGAAAAAAATATTTTTTTTTTGTATTACTACGTATATAAGACTACTTCAAGCGTGGGGCCCTGTATGACCGCATCTGTCACACACCCATGAGGGGGAACTCTAGTCAATTTAATCGATTTTAAATGTGCATGTTTAATAAATAACCATGGTTGTTTGCAGTGCATTTGTGGTGCAAAAAATAAAGCCAAACAACATGGGCCCCAGAGCCCTGTTTGCTCCTATTCCGCCTTCCATAAGCCATGTTGTCAATTCAAGACCTCTTCGGACAATCATCGGTCCACTATACACATACAACGCAGTCCAATGCCTGAGCGAGACATATTATATGAAGCCTGTGAGGAGAAACAAATTTCTAACTTTCCTCCGCTTTTCTAACACGGACTGCGTTCATCTGAAACAAAATCATTCACGGCTAATATCCGGTCAAAGCAATATTAATACATGCCAACACCAATCGCTCAGATCACTTAGTTGCGTCTAAATGGGGCTGGGGAGGGCGGCGATAAGTAAGGCCCATTTCACACGGAGCGGATGCGGATGCAGGACGCGGGTCCGCATACCCTTTCAAACGAGCGCTGAAGATGCGGACGAATCGCCCGCATCTTTAGTTCGAAATTCGTGCATAAAAACTGTTTTTTCGCAATTTTTGTAATTATTCTTCTCCTACACCCCTGATTCAGTGCCCATAGGCAGCCTAGAGGCATTCTTTGGTGGTTTTTATCATTGAGCCTAAAGATGCCTCCATTCCGATCCTCACAAGTAGTCGATGGGAGAAAATATCTTAAAATATTTTCAAAAAATTTTGAAAAAAAATCTGTCTTTTCGGAAAAATATGAAAGAAAATTCCAAAAACACATCCAATGTTCAAAAAATCCAATCCAAAAACATCCAAAACATTCGATGTTCCAAAAAAAAAAAAAAAAAATTCAGCAAATATCAAAGAATTTGCAAGTATAAAAAAAGGGAGGGGTTGGGACTTTCAAAATGTCTGTGCTTAGAAATATTCACATCACAAGTCTGTCTTAGGCCGGGATTACACTATAAAAGTTTTGTAAAAGCTCTTTGATAAAACGTGAAAAATTCAACCATTAAGATCACCGGTTGCATTTGCTTGAATGCAATCGATGCGCCTATTGGTTGAATTTTTCAACTTTTATAAAAGATCTTTTACAAAACTTTATAGTATAATCCCGGCCTCAAGTACGGATTACACTATAAAAATTTTATAATAATTCTTTTAAAAAAGCAACTAATAAATTTATCGGTTGCACTTGCAATTTATTAGTTGCTTTTTTCAAGTTTTATAAAATAACTTTCATAAACCTTTTAGAGTGAAATCCCATCCTTAGATTAGTCACTTCTGAAATATAAAATTTCATTTTTTTAAGTTTATAGACTAAATATTGAGTAAAATATACTTGTAGGTATCGAGGGAACCACCAAAAATATTCAAGTGCTAGGGTCTTCAAACGTCTTAATCCGGCCCTGAGTGAACACCGTACGTGGATAACGTTGTTTAATAAAAGTATTTTTTTTAAAGTTTAAAAAAATTAACAGATTAAAAATGTAAAAAAATAACAAATATTTAAAATAATATTTCAGATATTTATATTTTTAAATAATTTTAAAAATTTAAAAAGAAAAAAATTAAAATTTTTAAATTAAATTTAAAAGTTATTAAAGTATGTAGTCAATTAAATATTCGTAATGAACAGAACGGCTTATAATTTTGGTCCCGTCAGTGGCCGTTGTTGACAGGTTTTTTGTATAAAATTGTGAAATATGGACAAAAGGCAGTTGAAGTTGCTATATCTCCATCTCAGAAGGAAACGGAGGGATAGACGTATGTAGGTACATTATATTAATGAGCAGGGACCATCATATGGTGTTTTTAAGGGTATTTATGACAAATAATTAAAAAAATTCCGTGAAAAATCACCTTCAAAAAGTAGCCAAAGATGCGGACGAATTCGCTCCGCATCCGCATCGTCTGAATAGCTCCGAATAAACCTATTGTCAAAACTTCTATGTGCGGATGCGGAGCCCGCACTTAGGTTTTGACACATGCGGACGACGTCCGGACCCGCATGAACATTTCCTAGGTGCGGAGATTTTTCGGCTCGTCTGAAAGGCGCAGTATATTCCAATTGTTAAAACTTCTTCCGGACCCGCATCCGCTCCGTGTGAAAGGGCCCTAATACTGAGATTTGTAAAATTTTAAAAAGAGCGATTTTTTTTGAAGCTTTCAATGCCCATAATATTCAAGTTTTACAGATTATGCCTCTGAAATTCACTAATAAACTTAAAACTGTTAAAATAGGCATTTATGGCACGATAATTTCAAAAAAGGCATTTTTACTGGAAAAGTTTAAAAATAAGTAAAAAAAAGCATTTATGGCATTTTGGCTGAACTTCCGGGCTCTACTGAGGACGAATCGTTTGTACCAAAAAAATTTCGCAGAATCTTCGATATCATTTTAACCGTGTTTGGCTGTATAAATAAAGTACTTCTTTTAATTATAACTTTGTGATCTGCAATTGCTGAACTGGTCAAAAACCTTTTTTGATCAGTATTGGCACCTAAAACTTTTTATATATGTAGATACGGAATTTCGGGCTGAGGGCAGTACGAAATGTTTTCCACGCCATAATCCATTTTGCTTATCGAGGAACTTCTGAAAGTGGTATTTTAACTCAAGTAGAGAGTTACGGTAGTCTTTCGATAATTCGAGGAGGATCGGACCGAGGCCACCTCGGATTAAGTAAACAATTACGAAGAAAACGGTCAAACTTCTTGCACATCTCTCGGCGACCCCCGAAAGTTGAAATGGTCTGCGAACATTCAAAGGAGTCTATAAAATCCACGTATCAGAAGACATATTTCAGGGCACTTTTTGCCTTATGAACTTTTTGCCTTTGTACGTATTTTTCTTGCCCTGCGCATAGGCAGAGATAGACTTGGAAGTCTGGGGGGGCATGATGATGATGTCAATTCATATATACGCATATACATTACATCTGTCGACTTCAATTTTGACGCTGGGTGGGGGGGGGGGTGAATCCCCCCAGGCGTATCTCCACCCATGGCAGTGCGCCAACGTTTTTTTGTTGGGTAATTTTCGTTTTTTTGTGAATAGTTCGGTTTTTTTTTTTTGTATTTTGATTTTATATTATGTTCCCTCCACTTCATCGATTCTTTAATATAGTAAATTATGTCTCTGACCTGCGATTTCTTTTATTTTTCTTCCCGCTCTTCTGCAACTGATATAATTGGTAAAGAGGTAAATAGTGAATAGCAAGAGCGCGTCTTCCATTGTGGACATTCATCAACAGTCACAAGCTGGATCGCAAGATAAAACGGTTGAAAAATCGTTGCGTGTAGACACCCCAAAAAAATGACACGATTTTCAGACCGGTTTGGCGTTCACCCCAGAACGTACGATAAAACGGTGTGTGCAAACGCGCCTTTATGTTCCTTTCTTTCCTTTGTGTTCGTTGAAAAAACCGATTCCAGGTGGGTCCGGTGAAAACAACTCAAGAATCGTTCGCAACACCGTACAAATTACTGAACAACCAATTGCGAATGCTTTCATTGCATGATCTGCGCGCTAGTGTATACGCGCCTTTTCACTAGTGCTACCACGAGAATTTGAAGCTCTGTTCTCTTCCACCTGAAGCGAAACCTCCTGTACTGCTTCTATAGAAACGGGTTTTCTTCCTCTTCCAGGACGAACAGCCAATGATCCCATGGTTTCAAATTTCGTTATCATACTCCAAAGGTTTTCAACATTCATTGGATCTTTTCGAATCCTCTACCAAGTCCGATATTTCGGTAGAACAGTTACTGCGGAATTGCTGTTTTGTCAAAACAATTTGACCAAGAAAGCGGGATCTCGTAAACTTATCGTCTTTGTAAGCAGCAAACACATTGAGAAACCAGATCTCCGCAAATGTTTCTAGGTTTTATAACAGCTGCTGCGTGACGTCACATAAATTTACATGTTTACTACAGGTATAAAACACCCTCTGGTTGCGAAATAGGCAACTAATTTTTTTCCCACGAAACAAATCCCCATATCCCATCACTTAATGAAGTCCTCCGCAAAATTTCACATTTTCCTGATGAGTGGTTTCGCCTGTAGGCTACTTTAAAATACGGTCTTTTATAATTATGGACGTCCTGTATATTTTTCTTCTTATTTTATTCTATCGTTTTTTTGTATTTTTCTAAATGTTTTCTAACCACCTTTTAGGGCGATTTTCCAGTTGTTTTTGGTGTTTATATTTCTTACGGCCGTATTCACCAACACAATTTCAACTGAAATCGCAGGTGGAAGGAGTGAAGATCGAAACGGATTGGTTAAATTAAGGATTTTAACCAATCCGTGTCGATCGCTTATCGTTTAACCTACGATTGAAGTTGAAACTGTGTTAGTGAATACGGCCCTAAAAGTACACAAAACAAAATAGAATTTACATTTTTTGAAATTAATTAAAAAATTAAAATAAATTAATCAATTGAAAAGTAACTAATTTCATTTGAAAAATAACATCAAATAAAAACAAATTTTATTTGTTTACAAAAAAATGAATTTAATTTGATTTTTTAAATTGAAAAGTTTCAAGTTCTTTCTATTAATGTATAATTTTAAGTTTGCGCCTAAAGCAGGAACAAAAAAATGGCGGCTTTCCGAATTTTTCTCCCCCACTCGACCAAAATCTGGCTACGCCACTGTTTCAAGAACGTACAAGTTTTATTTGATCATAATTTCTTTTAGAAAAATAATCTAAACAGAGACTCGCCCACAAATCCTATGGCATTTTCGTTCATAATCTTACACAGCTCATGTTTGTTTGAAATCAGCACTGCCGGTCGTGACGTCACACTAATGGCCCTATTGTTATTGCGATCACGCGTATAATCACGTTGGATAAGTTAAAACCGTAGGCATGGTTCGAGCCGTTAGTACCTGTGTGTGTGTTTGTATGAAGCATTCAGGGAATACGTTTCAGTGGGATAATTTTCTCAACTCAGCACCTGTGTTGCTCGAGTGACTGAACTTAACGTAAATGCATTTTATCAAACATATAAAATTACTCTCTTGACAGCAATAATTTAGTAATTAAATATGTTCTTTTGACAAAACGCAAAATTAAATACCGGGTAGCTGTTTTTAAGACTGTATTCGAATGTGAGTACATTACCGGGTAAATTTGCTGAGATTTTCTTATATTTTGTTACCTTTTCCCATGTTGCTCACATGCTGAATTAACATTAGAATTATCTTTCGCATGCATCATGTAACTGTACTTTTTGCATTATATTCTTTTTCCGAAACTGACGTGTCCTTTCGTAGACAGTTGCCGTAGCGCGCGCATTTCATAAAAAAAAATTCCAAGTTGACACGTCAAATATCTTGGTGTGTCATATTTCCTGCTTAAATTTTTCCTTGATTATTCAATTGATAGATGTTGATAAACCAGGGTGGAGTGCCATGGTATCAGGAGTAGGACACAAAAACTTTCAATAATTAAATAAATTCTACTCTATTTTGCAATCAAGGAAATTCTCTCCAATTTTTATGTAGGCTGCCAAACCTATATTTAGTATAGTGGACACTCTTAAAATAATTATGCGATGATTTTCTATTCAATGCGCTTCTGTTTGGTTTTTCATCTTTGGGTAGTTGCTGGATGTCCCATGTGTACGAGATTCAGGATGGTCTGCCCTCTTATAAGTTTATTGGGAAGGGCCAAAGCAACCTGAGTCCTTAGGTTCCGGCATCTATTCCCAACATGGTGTAGGTAAGATGAACTTCTATCTTGCATACAAAATCTGCATTATGATAATAAAATTCATAATTCAAAAATAAAAACGATCTAGAACCCAAAAAGAGTGACAAACTGAACATTTTTGTGATAATAAGAGGACAGCTGAATAATATTTTGCAGGAATGGAGAGAATGCTTGTGTCCAGTGAAAACGGGAAGTATGGTCTGCGAGTTAAAATACCTTGAATGCACGCATATCAAAAATAATCTTGATTATGGCACAGCTTGGAAAAAGGTTGGTGACACACCGTTGTACTAAACAATTTATATGGTGATATAGTAATCAGAGGATTGGTAAAAAAAAATTTATTTTTTTTTCAAAACAGGTTTTTTTGGTTTAAATATCATTTACATTAAAAACAAAATTTCTGAAGAATCATTCAAATTTCTAATAATTATAATAAAATGTTTATTAATGTAATAAAATTCTCTCATGTTAATTTATAAATATTTCTTACATTTTAATAAAAACAAACTTTTGTGCAATTTAATTATTTTATAACTTAACTCAAAGAATTATTTTGTGTTTGAAAATTGTGTGTTATTAACCCTATAATAAAAATGTTCTCTCCAGCTACTTTCAATATGCTTAATTAGTTCGCTAAATTATTTTGAAAAACTAGATGAATACAGTGTTTGATGAATCATAATTAATAGATTAAATAGCAATGATTTACAAAATAGAAAGTGATTATAACTTAATATCCAATTTTAAAACACAGTAAATAAAAACCACTAGTCAGAATGACTTGAAAATTTGCATGAAAAAATACTTGAAAATATAAAATTGGCGACACTTTACTTATCCAGCACATTTGAAATTTCCTTGCAGAATTTAAATAATAGCCAGTCTGGGCAAAATAACAATTATCATGGCACTATTTCCTAATTCATGGAAACATCACAAAAAATGAAGTCATTGGAACAAACAATTACAACTTTTATTTATTTATTTTTTTCAATATTGTTTGGCCAAGGCCTATACAAGAGGATGCGGCAGTTATGTATAATGAAAATGATGGTTGATGGTACAGGAAAATTCGGAAATCGTAGTACAATCTACAATATTTGATGGTTGGTTGTTCCAGGCTATAATAGTTCTTGGGAAGAAGCTAAATTTGTGACAATCTGAAGAGGCAAAGATGGGCTGTAATTTTTGGGAATGATTGAGTCTTAACAGAGAAATGAGAGGGTTTAATTAGAATGTTGGAAGTGTCAATATTAAAAAACCCCTGGAGGATTTTGAAAAGAAAAGTTACAAGAGAGAAGTCTAAGAGAGGAGAGTGGTTGGATATTGAGTTGGCGCTTGAGTTCTGATATGGAGACTGATGAAGACCAACAGTTAAAAATGAAGCGAGTGGACATATTTTGGAGGGATTCTAATTTGCTTCACAGGAAGATATTTTCCCTAACGAACTCGAGACGATTTGTCGTCTCACCAATAGACAGCGCCTTCGCTTCCAGCCCATCTCTCAAGGATGGCAGTAAATTGCAACATAGCGATATAGCCAGAGTTGGTGTTTGGTGAAGTAATAGGCTTCACAGGCATAAAAGAGAGCAGCAGAATATATGCCTGGTAGCACAGGTGACAGACATGTGGAATTTTTCAGGTTACGACAAAGGAAAGAGTTTTTGGAGACATTCATTAAAAATATAGTCAACATGAAGATTCCAGCGGAGATCGGAAGTGATTAAAATGCCCAGGTATTTGTAATGGGAAACTTCAGAGATCAAAGAATTGTTTATCAAGTAAGGAAAATCTTTTACGGGTAACTTTCATAAAAACTGTTTTTGAGGAGTTGAGTGGCAAATTCCAGGTTGAGCACCATTTGGAAATGTTAAGGTTGTGTTGGAGAGATTTTTGGTTTGAAAGATTAGACACTGTTTTGTAGACACAATCATCAGCGAAGAGTCTGATATGGCAGTTTATGGAGTCAGGTAGGTCATTTATATAAATTAAAAATAGTAATGGCGAGAAGACAGAACCTTGGGGTGTGCCAGACTTGACATGAAGAAATAGGGAGTTCTGGCCCTTTAATGAAACAAACTGGCTACGGTTAATGAGGAAGGCCTCCACCTAATTCAGTAGTTGAACATTTAGACCAGGGTTTGAGAGTTTTAGCAGAAATTTATTATGGGGCACCCTGTCAAATGCTTTAGAAAAATCTAGGAAAATGATATCGGATTGAAGGTTTTTGTCAATGGTGTCTGATAAGTCATGTATGAATAGTGTTAACTAGGTAGATACAGATAACGGTGATCTAAATCTGTGTCGGTTGGGAAAGAAAAAGTTAGTTGAGTCGAGATGGGAACGGATTTCCTTGGCAACTATTCGTTCAAAGAGCTTGCAGCAAGTGGAGGTGATTGCGATAGGTCTAAAATTAAGAGTGGGACAGTGAACCTGATTTATGGATGGGAATTATCTTATTAATTTTCCAATCAGAGGGAAGGTTAGATATGTTCAGTGAGACGTTGAAAATAATGAGGAGATAGTTACAAATTTCATCTGCGCAGAATTTGAGGATATGATTTGGATCCCATCGGGGCCAATAGAGTGGGGTTTTAGTTTTTTTAGAAGATTCAGGAGACCAGCTTTTCAGAGAAAGAGATGGGACTAGAGTCGTGAAGTGAATCAGAGAAGTATTGAGGGGGGGGGGGGGAGGAGAAGTGAGGTCGAAGGAAAAACCAGAATGTTTCTGTAACCTCTAGGAAATTGGGATTATGAGCCAAGAGAATGAATTCGAAGGAAGATATTTTATTGATTATGCTTCTTGTATTAACAGTGCTAATTGTGAAGGATTATTTATTTTGGAGAGGAAAACAAGAAATTAAAGAGGGGGCGGTTCGTGAGGTGAGGACTAAAGGGAGAAAACGAGCGAAGGCAGCGAAAGGTCACAGGGAGGAGTAATACTGGAATGGGTTTGGGAAAGCGGGATAATGTCATTAATGCTGGGATCCCAAATGTATTTTGTGTTGTTGACAAGAGCAAGCTTGTGAAAGAGTAACTTTCAATCCGGAGTCACAAAGTTTTTGGAAGGCCCTCCAAATTTGGCCTCGTAGCCTGTGCGTTTCAGGTGAAAAGTCCTCTGAGATTGAAATACAACTGTTTTTTAATTTAAAAGCGTTTTTTAGAATTTCAGTTTTGGTTTTGAATTTATTAAATTTAATTATGGAAAGTCTAGGACCAGGGATTCTTTTAGGGCCAATTCTATGGCAACGGTTGATGTCAGAGGCGGAAATTTCAAGTTCAAGAATATCAGAGCAATATTTAATTATTTTAGATTCAAGGGTCGAGATAGATTCAATGTGCGAGGCCTCTTCCTGGATGTCATGAAAAATTAGGTTTGACCGACACGAGCAGTCTTCAAGGTTGATAACTTTAGAAGCAAGCAAAGTTCAAGGAGAGGTCAGAGACTTGATGTTGGAGATCCTCAATATGCAGAAATTTATCTTCTATGCCACTTAGTCGCTCTGATAATCTGTTAAGTTGAATACTGAAAGAATCTTGCTTTTTGGGATAGGAGCGTGAGTTGGTTAAGTATGGCAAGTTGGGTATCCTGGATATTGTGAAGGATGGAGGAATCAGGGGGGGAAGGCTTGTCTGGTGCTTTAGAAGGGTCGGAAACGGAACTTGATCGCATTTGAATTTGGGAAGTTTGGGGAGAATGAGTGACCCTAGGACTGAGGTTAGACTCGATATCACTGGAGAGCAAAAGCAGTAGAAACAGGTAAGTAGGTGGACGAAAACACTGTTTATTGAGGGGAACAACCCTAAAGAAAAAATGGCTAAGGTGGGCCAAGACATAAATGAACATGTGGTAGGTAGAGGAATTATGGAAAGAACAAAAAATATAATACATGAGATAATCAAATAAAGGATGCAAGATGGACGTGGGTGAAATAAAATTGAAAAACTTGTAAAGAAAAACAAATAAAATATGGGGTGTAACCAGGGTTGACAGGTTTTTGACACATGGCAGTTTTTGACGGTTTAAACTGTCACGTCAAAAACCTCAAATATTGCTTTTCGATATAAAAATTCCAATTGGAAATGCACACGTTAATTGCATGTAATGTTTAACGTGACTGTTATACAAAGAATAAATATTTAATATGATTCTAAAATAATTGTCTACTCTCTACAAAATTATTTTGCACAATATATATATATATATATATTTTTTTTTTTTTTTTTTCCTTTCTTATAAAATATACAATTTGAATAAAGCATAGCATAAACACGAAAGGGAAAACTATGGAATGATTTGACATTCTCTGATTCAAAATGATTCTTGACCTTCCAAAATTTCTTCAACTGCTTATATATGTGTGCATTGATATAAACCATCTGCTGTACTCGTTTTACAGCAGATAAGAGTTTAAAAAAAGGTTTATTACATCATATATGTATGGTGATTTCTGTTATTAAATTATCTAAACCACTGATACTTAAAACGATACTCTTGTTGTGCATGACATTGAAATATATCTAGCGATCAAAATACTAAATTGTAGGAGTAAAATGTCATTTAATTTGGCAATGCTAGCTTGCATATGTCAAACTTGGTTTATTCTTACTTTTGCACTATGATATGGTACATTTACTAGCATTTATAATGCAATGGTTTTCCAATTGAAGCTGTGTTCAAACGTGCAAAATGCTTTGGGTATCAAGTCTTGTCAGCTCTGCTTTGGTTGAAAATACTCTTTAAAGCTCTGTGAATTTATACACCCTGATCTAAGAAATTTTTAGGTGAAAATAAATGAGTTTAATTAGTGCATTAACAGATGCTGCATGAGAATTTTTATATGGAATAAAATTCTGGGCAGATCACAAAATTTAAAATATCAAAATTGGAATTTTTCCTCAGTAATTCTGAATATAAAACCCTTTAATCTAAATAAAAGTAAGTGTTTTGTTATTTAACATATCTATCAAGTTAACAAAAACTATTTGACATCATTGACAGTAAGATTTTGATAGTTTTAATACAGAGTTAGTTTCTGGGGTCAAAAACCTAACCCTGATGCCCTATTATACATATTTTGAATAAGCAGCTCTATTCCACTTAGCAAATTGAACACAGGTAATGAGTAGCTTAAAAAATAAACCATAAAATTATATTTTATATGTTCTAGACTCTTATGTTGAAAAATTCAAAATTGCAAATTATAATATTTTGTTTTAATTATTGTAATAAATTAATGTTTAAAAATAAAACATTGTAATATGCCAAAAAGTAAGTTTTTCATCATGTTGTACACCTATTGTGTTCAAAACATTATCAAAAGGCATTCATTTAGGTTTTTGATGGTTTTAACCCAACCCTGGGTGTAACATATATAAAAATGAGACTAACCTGTTGGAATACTAAGACAGGTTTTAACATCGTGTGAATAGAAAGTACGTCAATCACACATCCTGCGATGCACTGTAGAAAGTTGGTTATATAGAGTCCGTTAAACGCCCCATGTTTGGGAGAGAACAATGTTCCCGGTGGCAGCAGCAGGTAGTATGGAGTAAGCCCACTTTGAGTGTGGGGGGCACGCCGACCTGTGAACGAAAGTGATGTACACAGCTCACATCAGGAAGTGGAAAAAAGATCAGCAACAGACGATCCGGAGGTATTTTTTAAACTTACACAAGAAATGTTAAATATGTTGCCCACTGTGTTTTGGCTGTGAGGTAGAAGTGCAAAAATGCTTGTTCAATAACAGATTAGAGTATGTCATGGTAACGATGTGGATGTGCTTTCAATTTACCAAAGTTTGCTATCTGACCACTGCACAAAACATTTTTGGGCATCCCCAAAGCTAAAAGTTGCAAGGGCTATAGTAGTGTTCAGGGAAAGTGGCAGCCAGGTGTCATGTCATCCTGTTATTGTCAAAATGGTTCTTCAGCAGCTGCTTTGCTGGTGTTGCAATGTGCATCTTGATAAGTTATCAAGAAGTTATTTATCCCTTTGTTCTATCCACCAGGGCTGGACAAATCAAAAAAAAAAAAAATTTAGGTGCCAGCCAAATTTGTTAAGAGCAAAAAGCATGTTTTTCTTCCAAGAAAAATAGTAAGTTTTTTTTTTACTTTTCCGGGACTTCGTGATCCATTACCATGTTGGAAGATACATTGTTATGTAACCGAAAAATTTGTGTCATACTTACACTTTATTTTAACAATGATGCATATAAAATTAGGTGCCAAAACAGATTTTCTAGACACTATGGCATCTGGCCAGCCCTGCTATCCACACACTAATGTTGTTGAAGTGCTGAAATGATGTGGTTCACAAAATAGATTATACCGCTGGCCAAGTACAGCATCGTCTATTTGTACATTTTAAAGTATTTTTCTTTCACCAAAGAAAATTCCATTGCATAAGGAGTATATGTAAATTTTCAAGTCATTCTGACTAGTCATTATTTTACAATGCTTTGGAATCAGAACTGTAATTATAATCACTTTTCATATATAGCTGATTTATTTATCACAAATCACTTACTACTGTACAATAGAACCTTAATTAACTGGGGGTAGTGGTGAAAGTATTAAAAACAATTCAATATTAAGCCTAATGATGATATACAGTACGAGATGTGCTGCTTCTTATGGGAAGAAAATGAAAATATCTGTGTGAGGTAATGTGTGTAACTACTAGTACACAGGTCTTTGTCTTTTAAAGGCAGCTGGTGTCTTTTTGGATTATAATACCACTTGCCCTTAGCATGATATTGGAGTCATTACTGTTACTGGTTCTTTGTGAAGGAAAAAAACCTGCGAGATCCATCACGCACATATTTGGATGTGTGATGCAATCTTCATTCATGAATTTGCTTAAGATATAGCATCAGAATGTAGCTCAAAGTTAGAAAATGTAGGAATGAAAAATTTTAGTACAGTATATAACTTCAAGTAACTAAGGTACATTATATGACAAAAATATATATTCAGGCCACTTTTATGAGATTTTTGTAAAAACCCACTTATACCATCTTACACCTTTTAAAGATATACTATCTGAATGTATCCCAAAAATATAAAATGCGGTAAGAATGAAAAAATTTGGCTTATAATGAATCAATATATTTTTCAAGATAAAAAAATTACATTTTGGCCACTTCTATGTGATTTTTTTTTTTTTTGAAAAATGACTAGGTTAAAACCAACGTGGTTTAACCCAGACAACCCTGATAGTAATCAATGTAAACCAAATTAAAAAATTTGCACAAAATAAAAAAAAAAGGAACTGAGACAAATATACTCATTTGATTATATTTTTTTGAAGGGCATAAAATATTCCCAATGTTGGGAATTCTTAATGTTGAAGAATGTTTTACCATATTTTAACTTTGGTTGCTGTATTTTCTCTCTGATGCTATTTGTTTTTTATATAGGGTGATTCTTAAAGTAGGTATACTGTTCCCAGATGCAGAGTAAAAAAGCAAAAGCTGAAGATTCCGGCTACAACTGTGATCCATTAGGTGGATGTAGGGTTAACAAACATCCTCATAAATGAGGACGTGTCCTCAAATTTGATGTCACTTATAACTTCCTCATAAGGCCTGTTTACACGCAGCAAGTGATTTAGTAGTTAACTAAATTTTAAGTTGTGAAGTACTTTAAAATGCATGCAGACATTAAGAGCCATTTACACGGGTTTAGTTGAGTGATTAAGTAGAATAGAGAGAGAATCTGATATATTTTTTGTTTAAGTAGGTATGATGCGCATGCACCAGTGGGCATGGTCTAGTGCAGTATTTCCCAAACTTATTCAGCCCATCGCCCCCTTTTCAAAAACAAAATTTCTCATCGCCCCCCTAGAAGTGACTAAAAATCCACACAAAAAAATTTAAAGATGCAGTGACAAATTTTCGATTTTTTTGCATCGATATGTTTTCCTGCAACAGGGTAGTATAAAAAAGTGTTAAAAATTCAAAAATAATTACAGTTAAGTTCCAAACATTACAGCTAAACAAAAAAAAATTAAACAGATGCACACATTTACATTGATTGCAATCAAAGTAATATTCGCATGGCACAAAAAATAATTATATTATTAATAAAATTACTATTTTTTCAAAAACACATAACGACAATTGTCACTTAGTTTTAATAAAAATAATTTTATTATTAATAGAGATATTTTCTAAGTGTGATGTGTGTGTGTGTGTGTGATTGTCGCTTATAGTTTCACTAAGCAGCATTCTCAAATCCTCACAACTGAATATCTGTAGGTGCTTTCGATTTTTGTTGAAATATTTGTGACTGCGTTGTCTCGCACCTGAAATTTTTAGCTACATTAGAACCTCTCAATAACGGACACTCATGGGATCAAAAATTTTCTCCGTTAGCGAGGAGTGTCTGTTAATGGATAGTAAAATAATCAGTCGCATATCTGGAATTCCGTTGACGTGATTCAAAAAGTGTTCGGTAACCGGGGCTGTCCACTAACGGGGAGTGTCTGTTATGGGAGGTTCCACTGCATATCCCATTAATTCCAGGTACAGTATTTGCTTTTGCAACCAGAACAATTAATAGCCATCTTCAAATTTGTACTTCAGGTCCTTTTTTGAAACTATTTCTGTCAATTTTTCAATACTATTTCTGTCAATTTTTCTTGTAAATGTGATAATTGTTATTGTTGGAGATTGAAAAAAAAAATACTGAAAATTGTTTTTATTATTCAGTACATATTATATATTTCATTACAGATTATAAAAATCGTTTCGAAATGATCACGTTATACAAAAAAATATTCTTTTAATCACCCTCCTGCCCCCCCCCCCTATTGTCAACTGCACCTCACACATTCCTGGAACAATTTAAATTGGATTTAACATGTGTTTACTCCTATGAAATCGCATATCCGGAAATTTTATTTTACACGAAAATTATTCTCACCAACGCATGTTGGACTTGAGTGTTCTATTTTGACATGGAGTACAGAGTAAGGGATTGAGATGAGTTGAGTTCCGATTAATTTATTATTAGGTAATGTCCAATTAGAATTAGTGTTGCTGTAACGCACTAGATACGCAATCGTGTTTACACTTTCTGAAGCATGGGTCGGCAATCAAATTTACATGGCAGTCTGCTGCTTTATGACTTTTCCCCTTATCAGAGATCGACCATGATGGGACAAGAGTCCCAGCTATTTCATTGTTGTCTTTTTTTGTTTTTCTTAATCACTAAAATACTGGCAAAGATTATTTCAGTTTTGTCTTTGGACTGTGATTTTTTTTTTAAATTGTCGAGTGGATTTTTACCAATCTTGTACGTTTGCTATTAAATACGTTTACAATTTACAATAGTAATAATCCTTTCCCTGATAAATCAAAGAAGGAACCAACGATAAAGGCAAATTAGGAGGAAAAAGCCATGAGTGTGTTCCTAAAGCGACACACTATAGGTGAAGTCTTCAAAGTATGAATACAACTGTTTTCGAACCTGCCCCGGGATCACTTATAAGCAAAATCGGTCATTTAATGTAATGTGGTACATAATAATTCATTTTTTTTAGTTAGCAGTGACACTAATAAAGGATTTGAACTCGAAATGTTCAATAATAAAGCTTGTGAAAAAAAATCAAAATTCAATCGTTAAAATAAATTAGTTTTTGAAATTATCAATCAAGCTGCTTGTGAGACATTTGTTGTTGTTTTAAATAAAATTTTGAAACTAATTCGAACACGAGAATATTTTCTTATTATATTGCCTTATATATATTTTTTTTCTGTTATGTTATTTCGGGTGTGAACGATTCCACAAGAGAAAATAGAGTTTTTTGCCGAGCAATGTCACAAGATAATGAACAAATTAAACAAAAGATGTCTGGTGTTTAATTTTGAACATTCTCTATCCGAAACATTATCCAGGTATTATTCCGAGATAGCCAAAATATTTAAACTCAAGTCAGAGAGACCCTAATTCCTGCCTTGCCCAGACCTCCTCGTGTCTAGGTTTGGCTCCGGCTGTCTGTAATCTATCTTTCAAATCAGCAGTATTACTGCGATATTATTTAGGTCCAAATTTGAAAAAAAAATGTAATTTTGCACAATTTCACACACAAACACTCAGGACTCTCACTTCTCTCTTGATTAAAACTGGTAAGCATCAACGGGAGAAAAATCATTGCTTATTTTCATGATTATTTAATTTTCAATCATGTATTATTTTCTTTTACGTACAATTCTGAATGAATCTCATTGGATATTTACCATTGTTTTATGAACATATCAGAAATCTCGTTAGATCATCGCGAATTTCGACTTTCACCTCAAACATTGAAAGAAAAAAAATTCAGATGAAAATATGTTAATTAAACGTAAAAAAACAGTCGAAAATTCTTTGAAAGAGATATGATTGATAATATATTATAATGTAATTATATTATTGTGAGTAATACTATTAATATATACTACTACATAGGCGTACACAGAAGTTTCTCAAGGGGGAGGGGTTCAGATTTTTTTTTTCCTTCTGAGGTGGTGGGGGGTTGGTTTACTTTTTTTCCTGCAAAATAACACTATAATCTTGGCTCAAACATGGGGTTCGAACCCCAACCCCCCCCCTCTTGCATACGCCAATGTTATATTTAATGAGTCGATTTCAAATTCAGTTAAATCAATCTTGCAAGGTCATGCGAAAATGCATAGTTTTCTTTCAAAGAAAAACACTACATAAATCACTGTAAAAAATTTTCAATTAAAAAAATATTTTTTTTATTAAACTGATGCTATTGTGAGGAGAAATGCATCCGATGCTGAAGAAGTGTGTATCCCCCCTATCCATATATTCCTCGGAATATTCGGAGGAGAAGTGATGCTTATTTTCGGAGATAGTACCAAAGTTTCACTTTTATCCTTATATTGTCATAATCAGTGCAGATACAGATAGTGTTCTTAATAAGCCTGAATGGATAGTACCGCCCAAGTGTCTTACTTAAGTCAAGAAAATTGGTCATTATAAAGGGATTTAGTTAACATCAAAATTTTGAAGAAAAAAAAAATTGCACTTACAGTGTGGATTCAATAAACATCTTCTTCTGCATTAGTTTCATTTCTTTTCAGACACCATCGAAAGCACAAATACAAACTCAAAGGCCACAACAGGGAAATTTCCCAACGAAGTGGCTGAAATCTATCTCTATGTTTGAACCATCCATTGTGTCAAAAACACTTTCGATATGACCTTTTAACACAAAAATTCAATATTACTCAATATATACAAAAATACCATTGCCGTAGGTGAATGAACAGTGATGTTAAAATCATGGCCCCTACACATCCTGCCACAGGGCCCTGTGGCTAGGCTCTTTGACGGTCCGCTGCTGTAGTGAATTTAT
Source organism: Pholcus phalangioides (assembly GCF_987345545.1). Taxonomy (NCBI): domain Eukaryota; kingdom Metazoa; phylum Arthropoda; class Arachnida; order Araneae; family Pholcidae; genus Pholcus; species Pholcus phalangioides. Next base: position 18,462,516 of record NW_028301625.1, on the reverse strand, counting down.
AACGTGAAAAAAATGATGAGAATCGTCTCGGGCCCTGAAACAAGAACCAACCTCATCTTTGTGGGGGGGGGGGGGCATGGCTCCAATAATGACTTAGTCATTAACAAAACCAGTCCCAGGGGGTTGCTGGACTATTTCCAGATGGTGTTGAAATCTGTAACAATAGGCTTTATCGATCAATTACAGTTAACAAATGCATCTGGAACAGCGCATATTCAAAAGGGGGTGGGGGAGAAACACTTTAGCTCTGTTCCCTTAACAGATGAAATAAATACAACTATATCCTGTGTGTAATATTCTTAGTTGTTTTTTTTTTGCCCATAGGACAAGGATATTTACGAAGGCTCCCTTGAAAAAGGGTCAGAGTTGTCAAAAACTTATTTTTTCCTCTCATCCTCCCATCGCCCCCTTATGGCCACTCATAGACCCCCAATCGTGTCTGAAGCTGGTATCGCCCCCTTGAAGAGTCTGATCGCCCACTTTGGGAAACACTGGTCTAGTGTTATCAAATGAGTATTTATCATTTCATTACTTATGTTGGGACAGAGTTTAGAGCACTTGACAACTCAAAATTTAGTTAACCACTGAATCACTTAAGGCATATTACCATATGAACAGGCCTATGTTTTTGAAATTTCTCTTTTTATCCTCATTTTCAGGTTTTTCCAGAACTTTTTTTTCTATTAAAAAAATTGCCCTGCAAAACATAAATCTTGTCATTAGCATGTCTTTATATGTATTTTTTTCCACACATGTCTACACATTGTGATAAGTCACTGTTTAACTTTGCCAAAAATGAGAAACCAAGTTGTCTCCAAGCTGGACAGATGCTATTATAAACAAGATCTTGTGTACTCTATTACATACTTCATACGCTGGTATGAATAAGACAGTCCAAAAGCAGCTTTGGAAGAAACAAACCTCAACATTCATCTGAAGAATACCATTATTCATTTAGCAACAGCTAATACCTTGCATTCGGAAAGGGTTACCCAAGGATGTCTCAACAGCAACATGGGGAGCAAAGCAATATTCCGAGAGGACCCCCCTCTGTGTAAGTTGGAAATATAAACCTATTAATTCCTGTACTTTTCACAATTATAGCACAAGATCCTAGTTATTAAGATGTCTCCCTTGCACCCTAGGCACCTGGGCCATGCTTTAAAACTAGGGTTACCAGATTACAAAATTTAAAAAGGATGCATGTGCTCGCACCTTTACTAATTTCACTTACATATGCTTACAATAAACAGCTACTATACCAACAAAAATAAACTCTACTTTTAATATACAGATCAGTATTTTTAAGGTGCTTTTTAATGGAGGGTATTTATACAAATACAAGGCAAAATGCCCAACGAGGTGGCTGAGAAAGATTCCCATAACAAGTGTGGATGTCATATATTACTAAAATACAACAACCGAATTAAAAATGCCATCGCAAAAATTATTAAGGAATCTATATAGCATTAAGAGTTCCCTCGTCCATGTTTGTTTATTCCTAAATTTCTTTTTAATATATATTCTCTAAAATATTTTTTCCGGTGGCAACAGGAGGAGGAGGCTGCTGAGCTTTCTCGCTGTGACATCTTGTTTATTTAAACATTTTTCTTTCAAGCTAATTTTTATTTCAAAATTTCAACAAAACCTTTTAACAATAAAGTGAATTAAATTTAGTAAATGTAATAGGTGCATTAACTGTCTGTTTACGGAAAACATGGGTCCAACATCAGGTTCATGCGTTCAGTGTAAAGAAAACATCATAGTGGAGGATGGAAAAAATTGTGTTAAATATGAGGTGTGTTATCACTTCTATTGCTCTGGTTATAATGAAAAATTTTTTTGAAAAATTGCCAAAAGCCATAAAGCCAACTGGGTGTGTGTTAAAAAATGTGTATCTAATGAACAAAGCAACACTTCAACCAGTATGCCAGAGGTTGATATCCGTAAACCCGAAACGCAAATTGAGTCATCTACTATTAACCCTTTCGATGAAGAAATTGTCATCGAACCGATTCCAACCTGTAAGCTGAACATCTGTGATACTGTGAGTGAAACGGGGTGTCCTCTGTCATAAGAATCTGCTACTCATTTCGTGTATCTCCTTCGTCTTCGAAAAACACATTCAGGCACTCCATCCGTCTCATGACACATCAATTTACAACTCAATCCCAGGAACTAACCTCACTGAAAGCAATAGTTGAAAATCAGCTATCGGAAATACAAGATCACAACAACCAAATGTCATCACTAGAAGTGGAGAACGCGCTTTAAAATCTCAAATGAAAAACCTTCAAATTGATATTGCCGATCTCCAACAATACTCGAGACGTTCAAACATTGAAATTACCGGTCTTCCGGAAATTAGTTCCGGTCAAGTTAACGATCCTGCAAAAACTTGATATTATTGGCTTAGAACCCAACGTTAACATAATTCGTGTTACAACATCAAGAAAAAATAAGATCAAGCCTATCATCATGCAGTTCAAGACCAAAAAATAAATTCAGTGACATCTTCTCTAACATCGCCCGTAAATCTAAAATTTATTGCACCTGAAATAAATGATCGACTCAAACCTAACACAATTTATTTCAACGAGCACTTGGCACCATTTGTCAAACAGGTATTCTATGTTGCAAAGAAATTTTAAACAAAATGATTTTAAGTTTTGTTGGATGAGAAATGGAAAATTATATTTTTGAGACAATCTGAGGACTCTAGGGTGCATAAAATTTGTCATCTTGATGTTTAAATTGCATTAATTAACGTGTATAAAAGCCCTAGTATAAGAATGTACACTCTGGTTGCATTCCGATTTGTTCACGTTTCTTTGTCTAAAACATCGCTGATGAAATTATAGATATATTGTTTAACTGCTTATATAATTGCTGTTTACATCTTAAATGCAACACAATTAATATATTAATTTCTTCAAAAACTTTAAAGTTTCCGAAATCGCCCTCTCACTTCTGCCATATTTTGCTACATCTATACTCTTTGAATTTGAATCGTCGAATTTCCTTCCGAGTGCTGTTTGATAGTTATTTTTATGAATTTAAATTTCTTTGGAATGTGCTCTAATTTGAAATATCATGATATCAGCAACCTGGAGGAATTTAATAATTTTTTGCTTATTTATGATGATTCTGATGACAAATTTTTCTTAATAAATATATTCATTTTAACATACGAAGTGTTAGGATGAATTTTGACCAACTCCTTGTTTTATTGAATCAATCATTGAAATATATTCATATTTTGGTGTTATCAGTGGTTTCAGTCTATGAGGATGAAATTAATCTTTATACATTAACTGTGACTATAATTTATTCACGCGTTGTAGAAAGTACAACAACTTCGGGAGGGGGGATTTTTTTTTACACACACAAAGCTCTTAAATTTTTAGAACTTGATGGTTTTTCAATGCTCACTGGTGAATCGATTATAGTCCAAGAACAAACCTTGAAACTCACTTTGCTCTTAATCAATGTATTGAACTCGATTCGATTTCAAAAAATATTAAACACAGATGTAGTTTTGATAGATATTAACATTGACATCTTAAGTACTACATACGGTACTTAAATACTACATACTGATTATTTGGATATGCTCTCTAGTCACGGCTTCACTCCTTTAATTTCCAATGTTACAAGGCCACACTCATATTCGTGTATTGATCACATTTTTATTCGCTGCTCAATTAAAATTGATGAAATTTCCTCAGCTATATTCACAACTACTCTAACTGATCACTATTCAATCTCTTGTAAGTTAAAGTTTTTTTTTCTAATTCTAGACCTGCTAATGATAATAAATAAATTATTTAAAAAATATATCTCGCCGGAATTTCATATCTTCAAAATTAGTTATGCACTTGCAAAAAACACCCCAGGGCTAAATTTTGTTCAATTTATCTTTTAAATTCAAGACTAATTAATACACAATACCTTCATATAGAAAATAAAAATCATAAGCCTTGGATTACTTGCATTGGTCAATTTGACCAAAATTAAACAAAAACTTTAGTTGAAATCTAGGAAGTATCTATATGATTTATCAATTCAACAAGCTTATAAAAAATGCAACATTTCTCAAAAGTCAAATAAAATTAACAAAAAATTTTTTACAATGCTAAATTTTCTAACTGCAATACATCAGCTAAACGCTGGAAATTCATTAATAAAATACTTGGATCAGAGAACAAAAATTAAATAATACCCTCAGAAACAAATTCCCATTTACTAGCTAATACTTTTAATACCCATTTCATGAATATTTCATAACATAAACAGGCACGCACAAAATGATCATTTTAAACAATATATACACACTAAGGACAAATCTATCTTTGATTCCTACTGATCGGTATGAAATATCAAAAATAATTAAATCACTTCCAAATTCTGCTAACTGTTTTGATGGCATAACTAAAAATATTCTCAAGTTTTCCTATCAATATTAAAATTTTTGCAACTCTAATAATTGTATTGAAAAAGGGGGAATTTCCTGAATCTCTGAAATCAACAATAGTTATTCCTATTTAGAAAAATGTAAATTCTAATGATTTGAACAACTATAGACCTATTTCCATTTTACCCTCCACCTCTAAAGTTTTTGAGATGATTCTCAAAACTAGGATTTATTCTTTCTTAAACCACAGTGAATTCTTTTCCTCCAATTAGAATGGATTTCTGCCAAAAAGAAACACTGAATCTGCATTTTTAAACTTTACTGAATATGTGTACAAAAATATTGATTTATCTCGAAAAACTATAGGCATTTTCTTAGATATTGGAAAAGCATTTGATAGTGTCGATCAGAGTTCTGTCCAAATTGCATTCTTGTGGTATCAGTGGCAACGGTTTTAACATTCTCCATTCATATCTTACTAACAGAACTCAAAGCGTAAAATATAATGCTAATCTCAGTAGTTTTATGAATATTATCGGGGAGTCCCACAAGGATCTGTATTAGGCCTGTTATTATTCATTATTTTTATTAATGACACATATGATCTTAAAATAAGTGGTAAAATCATTATATTTGCAGACAATACTGTCATTCTCTACTCTGAAACAGATTATCAACCACTTATATTACCACAACAATTAATAGTGATCTAATTATAATTCAAAACTGGTTTATTAATAATAATCTCGAGTTAAACGTTTCTAAAAGTAAATTTATTAATTTCTCTTTACGTAATATTCCACCTCTTGAACATAACATAATTGTTTAATTGCCATTAAACCAAATTGTTTTAATTGTAATTCATGTAACTCAACATCTTGAACAAACAACTACGATAAAATACCTTGGTATTCATGTTGACCAGAATTTAAAATGGCTTTCTCATATTAACCATTTACAAGCTAAATTGCATTTCATGTTATACAAGTTTTATCTCAAATTTATCGTGAATAAAACCTTTCTACTAACCTACTACTCTACTCAATGTTTCATTCTCATTTACTGTATGGTCTATCAGTCTGGGAAAGCGATTGTGTACCTAATGTTACTCCTATTTTTTGTCTCTACAAAAAAAAATTATCAGTATATTGACATCTGATTATAACACTCCATCAAACGAACTCTTCCATCAACTCCAGATCCTACCTCTACGTTACTTATATTTTTATAGATCAGTAATGATAATTAAGAAGAATCAATTCACTTTATCCTCAAACTCATTCCGCACATCCGTTCGCCTTAGTTCCACTTATTCACTACCTTTTAGTTCACAAAACTATACTCAAAAAACATTTCAGCTTTCTCGTTCCGAAATTTTATAACACCCTTTTCCCATTGAGATTAAAGAGGCAATTACATTCTCGAGTTTAAAGAAAAATCTCAAATTCCATCTTTTCCAAATTCCAGACATCCAGAGATCCACTTTTCATCACATTTCATCCTCAGACTCTATTTTTCTCTTATACGTAACTTTTATTTTTTTTCCCCTCTGCTTTATCAACTCAATGTATGAATTAAATAGAAAAAGAGGGAAAAATGCTGTCAAATAACGTATCCAACTTTTTGTTCAGAAAAATTTAGACAATTACAAATGCATTGCTTTGGCAGGGATGTACATTATTGCATTCTGCATTTGTTGATTCGTGTTTTCATATCGCATAAGCGTCACAGCACCTTCAACCCCGATACATGTTTATTATTCACACCAATTGTGTATATATCATGCCACCACCTATTGTTATACTAAATTCAATTAGGACTACATTTCTCTTTCCTTTCTCTCATTTTCTTTTGTTGAATTCTCACTTATCTTTATAATACGTATTTTCACTTTTGTTTCATTAATTATAATTTTTCTATCTATTTGCCAAGAATTCTAACTTATTGTATAATCTTAACATACACAGACATTTTGATTGTAACAACCAGTATGGGAATAATGTCTCCTTAGTTGTTTTGTGCTTGTATATGAATATTTTATTTTTTTTGTAATTATTTGAAATAAATTTGAAAGTAAAAAAAATGGAAGGTAACCCCAGGTTAATCTTAACAGAAGAGCTCACTAGGGTAGAGGGGGTGTTAGCAAAGTGTAGTTATAAGCAAGTACAGACAAAAACAATGCAAAAATAGTGATTGGTAAATTAACTGGTTTATTTAACGAAAGCATATTGGCCTTTACTTGAAGTCAGAGATATTAAAGTCCACAAGACCATACAAAACAATTTGTGAACAAAATCAATGCCAACATTAAGCTGACACTAATACTGTAGGATATACCAAACAATTCATATATGTATATATACAACTGTGTGTGTGATTGCGTATCGCATTGTCTGATCCAGTTACTGTTGAGTTCTTCAATTTGCATGAAAAACAATCCTAACAATTATACCTCTCATGCAAATTGATACAAAAAATATAAATACAAAGGCCACAACCAAAAATGTCCAACTAGGTGGCTGAAAAAAGATACCCATAAAAAATATGGATGTTGAATATATATCTAAAGAAACTATATCAAAAATACAGCAACCAATAAGAGCAATAAAAACCAATAATTCAATATAAATATATTGCCCATAAAAAAATTATGGTTGTCTTATCTAAGTATGGATAGCTGCTCGATTTATCCCAATATATTTCTCATATTTCTTTTTAAATGTATCAATCGTGTTAGAATTCATAACCCCAAGAGGTAAGCTATTCCATTTATTGATAACCCTATTAGCCTATTAAAGAAAAAACTCCCTGTGACACCACAACCTAGAATTGTCCCTTACAGATCAATATTGGTGTCCCCTTGTTGAAGCAATTGATTGATGATGTATTAATATGATACTCGTGGTTCATTTTATTCATCTCATTGAAAATTTTAATCACTTCAATCATTCTTCCGACACCTGTGCTCTTTTCTAAAACATCATAAACAGTTTGTTCATTTTAATGGTCATAACTCCCCATCTGCCCCCATAAAGTCTGGAACCCCCTCAAAAAATCTAACTTAAGCACATTAAAATATTTACTTATAAATCAATGTATAAATTCTCATCAGATTGATTTTTTTTTTTATTTTGGAAAACCATAGCTCTTTAAATATTACCTTCTGATTAAATTTAAAGCAAATGATTCTGACGTCTATTTATATAAATTCTTGCAAAGCGATTTCCTTGGGGGGAATGATTTTCTCTCCTGGATGATCAGCAACTCTGATCTACCCTTTTTAACTGCCACATATTTCCACACATGAATATGGGAGCTATGTCAGAGCATTATTGTGTTGGTTAAATTTAAAAGTGTGCTTGTGTCCATCATGTTTTGTATCCAATAGTAGGTGTTGCCATCCATCTTCCAAATTGCTAATGTGTTGATTTTGAAACTTAATGTACACATATTTTTGTTGTATGTCTGTGTAATCGTAGTGGCAACAGAGCTTCTTTAAAGGGATATCTAACTCAAAGTTGGAAAAGACTAAGATTCTGTAATCAGGGTTATGTCAAATTTGGCAATTTCAAATTTTGCCAAGGTTTTTGCCCCTTGGCCACCTAAAGTTTTTTGTTTGCCAAACATCTTCAGCATCAAGGTGCCCAACAAAAGAGAAAAGCGGGCAATTCTTTTTTTGCAAACTAGAACATTGCAAGGAAGAATTCTGGAATAAATGAAGAAAGTGGTCGCAGGATTCACCGACCCATTACATGTGTGGGCTTCATGTTCCTATTCCGGCAATCCAACGACAGCCAAATTTCTTGTTGCAATCGCTGGTCAAAGCTATGCTAATGACACATTTTCGGCAAGAAGCTATAATTTCTTTTGTAAATATCATGCCATCTTTTCTGTCAAAAACATGCTTTTGACAAAAAAAAAGCACTTCTTAAATTGTTCATTTTTCTTTTGATCAATCATTTATCTTTTCTTTACCTTAGCTTTAGCATTTAGATGACCTTTATTGTGTTTAACACTGGCTTCATATGCACCATCTATACCAGTGTTTCTTAGCCTTTTTTTGCTCGTGGCCCCCTTTGAACCATATTTTTTTCTCGTGGCTCCCCTGTCTTACCCAGAATCTTCAACTCTCATCTAGAAGCAAGATCCTTTATACGTATTGAAATGATTTTTTCAGTGAATTTATACTGAACGAAAATTTTGCATAGAAAATTGGCCTCCAGACCACTGGCCTAGAATTTATTGATCTTCCCGCTAGTCCGCGTTCTATCATCAGGACAGTCTCAACATCATGGCCCCCATCAGGCAAAGTGATGCTATGGTAGTCCCATACTTAGCTGGAAATAAACAGCCTATATATTTCCTACTTATTTTCAAAATTAATTGTACTATATAAAATATCATAAGGTGGGGTCACTTATGGACATGAGGCCTCTGGGCATGACCCCTCACCAGAGTGGGACTGACAGAGCTGCAACCCGGGGCCTGATATGGTTTTCATTATTTTTTGTTTTTCACACTATAAATTTAATATAGAGAAGGGGGTCTGTGAAAAACCCCATCCTTAGGGAACTTGTTGCAAAATGTAGTCAGTGAGGCCCGGGTGGGTCCATGCCCTAAGACGGCCCTGGTTTTATGGGTGGTTTTGTTGGATTCTGTAAGTGTATAGTCACTAATATAAAAGCTTTATTTCTTCACACCTTAATTTTTCTCAGCTCTCTGCAGCCTTCCAAACCACCTGTCATGTCCCCTTTCTCCATTTTCTTCTGTGGCCCCCTTGAAGTATCCCAGTACCAGTAGGGGGCCATATGGTCCCTGGTTGAGAACCACTAATCTATACTATTCTCAAAATTATTTGTGTCTTTGTTAGCTTGTAACAATCTATTTTCTTCCAATATTAGCTTTTTAGCAACTTTATCAAACAGAAAATATTTCTCATGCCACCTATAAGTAATTTGAACTATTCCTGAAAATTCTTGTGTGTCAATTAAAAACTGATATATAAGGGTTTTAATGCATGTCCAGCATCTTTTAATCTTTGCACACAATTCCTTAATCCAGTAAAATATAACTATAGTTTATGAGCTCTTATCAAATCTAAGTGAGAAAAATTCATCTAATAATGAGATGACATGCTCTGGTATTTGGTTCAAAGTACTCTCATATGCTGATTTTCCATCAGTTATTTTTTAAACTGCTTTTTTGTCTGACTGAAGAATGCTTATCCATTAAAAATTTGAAAAATTCACTAATAAAAGGATGTATGATGATGAAAAGGGCTTCTGCCCGTTGCTCAATAAATTTGAATGATGAAAAAGGATTGTATCTGTGCTTGAAAAATGTTGTCAATGAAAATGGGTCAATTAACCACTTTGCAATCAAGGACATATTATGTCCAAACACGAGTGAAATAACTTCAAACAAGTTCTGTTTTCTTTCCTCTCTCATCATCATGAAACTTTGTCGCAACCCAATAATTATTTTTTTCCTCTTGGTTTTTTTTTACATATATCTTGATAGTGATTCTTTTTTCCACATGATGTATCTTTCTCATAAGAGTGAAAGTGAATAGGTAGGGTGAAGGTGAAAAGAGAAATCTGCTTTGTACCTACATTCTTATCAACTTATCTATTATACTGTTTTACTCTTTCATTTGTTTTTTTTTCTCCCTTATCTCTCTATTTTTTTCCTTTTTCTTTCTCTAACGTGTGGTTAGGTTAGGATTACCATATTTATCACAGATTCGGGAAATAGAGAGTATCCGAATTTCTTGCCAATCACTTGTAAGCAAAAGAAGGGGTAAATGCTCCAAGGTAATCAGTTGGTGACAAAAAATAATCGTCCAATTTGACGTAACCCTGCTTATGGAATCTTAGCCTTGGAAAACCTTAGAAAATTTTATTTAATCAATTAGTACTGTATAATCACGGGTTCTAAACCCAATTATTCCCAAAGCAAAATACGAGAAGGGACAGGAGGGAACCACATGACCCCTCCATCATCACCATCCCCAGATAAAAAAATTAAAAATATTTTTAAATATTTTTGCAAAAAATTAAAATATTGAAAAAAAATACATTCACATTAAACACATTCATTATACATTCACCTTAACTATATATAACTGTTAATTTTTAATTCCCTTTTTGAGTATTAGTGACCAGGACTTGACAAATTGTGAAAAAAAAATTTAGGTGCCAGCAAAAAGTCATGATACCAAGCTTTTGTTTTGGTGGTGGTATTCAATGTCTTTTATGGCACTCAAGGGACTCATTTCCATGCTAGCAGACACACCGGCATAATTTCTGATAATTTTGTGCCACCTCACTTCAATTCAGTTATCATACATATAAAAAAATTAAGCACCAAGATGTCAACTTTCTGATCTACATGGCGCTAGGATTTGTCAAGCGCTGTTAATGTCCCAAAGTTTTGGTGGAAGAAATCTTTGTTTCCCTCGAAAGACTGATTCTGCGTACACCCCTGATTTTTGCGATTCGAAACGGTGACAACCTCATAGTGGCTAGATGAAAAAACTGTGGATATTCAAGGTAGAGTTTTTATACACATTCAGTTTTCTTTTTCCTCCAATGATCTCAGAAAATTAACAGTTTGAACGGCCGTTCCAGTCTTTTGATAAAAAAAAATATGCATTTTCAATCTTGTAGGAATGAAGCAAATTTATATCCTATATATGCTGTATTTGAATGCCGGTAGATAGTTGCAGAAGTACCGTAATTTCTGGCATGTACCCTGCAAGAAAAAACTCTCCTCTTTGATATTGGAAAATTTTGTATACAGCCCTTTTCATTTGGGATGCAAATAGATATCTCGTCATCTTATTCTACAACAACCCATGGGTTATATCAATACAGTACAGTAAATTGCCAATAGGACATGATAATGCCAATAATTTATGTTCCCGTTTGAATGTAAAATATTGAAGTGAATTAGCAGGGTGAATGTTCCCTTTTGGTAGAATAGACTCACTTTCCATTGTAATTTCGACTAAAAATATTCCCTTTCGAGTAAACCCTGTTGCATAATCCGGCAGAGCTCATCCCAAAGATTCAGAAACCGTTAAAAAGTGTGTTTTAAAAAATGTGGAAATGTTCCCTTTTCAATATAAACACCTTGTTTGATATTAATGCCATTGAATAACTTTTAATCGAACGGATTTCATAAATTTAGAAAAAAAATATATATTTCAAAAGTGATAATCAGAAATAAAATGTATCCTGTAAAATATACGTCATATATGGTCACTCCATAAAATCCATATGCAGGGCAATAACTTCCAAGACTCTTCTGCCAGTGAATTAACTCATATGCCATTAGGTGTTTTGCAAGAAAAAATTTTAATCTTATATAACATTCAATTTAGTATATGAAATTCTGTGTTTATTAATTTTTGTCTGTCTTGTTAGTTGCTTGATAGAGTATTTCTCCTATTTTCACCAATCCACAGGTTTAAAAAGGTGGAAAACTGTTTTAACCCTTTAAGTGGCAATGACGAGATAGCTCGCCTCCATAAATGCTTTTTATTTTAGCATTGGCAAGTCCAGATATTTTTTAAAGTTTATTTCTCTATGTAAAAATTTTCCTTATACCCATTAGTTTGTTCCTGCTGAAAATCGGAAGAAAGCCTACTTCATTAAAAAGGATGTGACATTTTAAAGGAGGTTCTGTGATTTTTGCTGTGCTGTTTTTAGGGTTAAATAGTGATTCTTGAAGTTTGCAACAAATTCAGTAATAGGGGTTTTATCACAATTATATTAGAAAGTTCTCTCCAGCTACTAATGAATTATGCACTTAATTTTTTTTTACTTTTTTTCAGTTTTATGACAATGAGTATTAGCCTTCTAAAGATCTTTATATGCTTTGCACATCTTTACCCAAGTCAGTTGCTGGTTGTTGAAGCTATGCAAAAATTGAATGCTGACTTGAAATTACCTACCGAAAAACAAGAAACCTTACCACCTTGTCAAGCTTGTAAAGTTCTTGCCAGCTCTATTAAAAAGGTGGTATATTTCATTGTAATAATTCGTGTTATAAATTAATACTGTACTTTAATTATCTTCTTTGTCTCTGTATAACTTTTTCTACTTATGTTTGGAATTCTTATACAGTAAATGTTATCAAAACTTGCCCCATACGAAAATTGCCAGTGAGATGGCTGATGACCATTTAGAGTGGACACTTGTGATTTGTTTATTGCTTGTTTCTGAGAATATGCAGATGTGGCGAGTCCAGAAGAAATTGGTTTCAATTGTTTTGATGGCCATATGTCCTTTCAGAGTTTTTTCTCCCAATGTGTTTTCAGCGTTATCCTGAGAGGGTAAGAAAATCTATTGTAAGCATTTGTGTGGAGGGTACAGGTCTGTCAAAAATAGAGAGATGCGGTACACATGTACAGTAAGTTTTTTCGATCATTTCCTGTAGAATTTTCTTTTGATGTGGTGCTTTGCCTGCTGACAGGGCCATCTTAGGAGCAACATGGGGCCCCCAGACCAATTGATTTGTCTGAGGCCCTAACTGGAAAATTCTTGAAAATTTCAATTAGTTCCCATTTTTGTGAGGCCCTCTTCTCTAGAGGCCCCGGGCCATGCTCGAGTGGGCTCACGCTTTAAGACTGCACTGTTTGCTGACTGTGTCCAATCCGCCGTTCGTAATGTTGAAAAAACAAAAAACTCTCTTTCTAAAAAAACCTGGAAATTTTGGAATAATTCAACAAGAATTTTAAATTGATAACGAAAGTATATCTTGCAAACCAGTTTAATATCCTCGTTTCAACTTTGAAAACAGTTATAAAGCAGAAAAACAAAACCAAAGAGCAAGATCCTAGTTGAAAATCATCTACTGCCAAAAAAAAAAAATGAGAGTCCAAGATGGGGAAATTTTCCCAAGTCGAAGATTTTGTTGCAATTTTGTACCTAATGTGTGTCAGGTCCCAAAGGTAATGTTATGCTAAATTTTATTTATTTAAGTGATTTGAAATGTGATTTAATTTCTTCTCGAGTATGAAATGATATTTTTTTAAAACAGAATTGGAATGCAATGAAACACGTCAAATTTTACAACATATTGTATGTATAGAGGCGGGGGGGAAATAATTTTTTAAAAAGTCTCAGCTATTCGACTTCGACTTGCACATTTATACAACTTTTTGACTCAGCCTCTTGAACACCATTTAAACGACTGTAACAGAATTGTCAAGTTGCTTAGTTGAATAGATAGAGTAAACATAAATATATTTGAATTATTTCAGTTCAATTTTGCAGGCCAATGAAAATAGGTATTCAATATTATTACTTTCATTAACACTTTAATTTACTAAATTCATTTATTTTTGGATGCCTGTAGTGAATCACCTGGCATAATGGAATCTCTTCATTTTATCAAAAAAAGCATTGCATAGAAACTTCACGTTAGAGCAAATTATCTCAAACTTTTCCCCTATTCAGTGCTTATCCGCAAGCTCTGCCAATTCCAAAGAGCTGAGCTGTTTAACAAAGAATATTTTCGAAAACCTTTGTCAGGGTCATCGCTCCGTGGCGCACCAGTGTGCTGTGGGACACAGTTTGAGAACCCCTGCCTTAGAAGAATAATCTTTGTGTGATGTTTTAAATTAAAGGAAAGTTAAACGTTTGTGTAGAAATTTTGTTTTGTGTAAAACATGTTTCAAAGTGGTTCGTTATGTAGAGACTCTACAGTAGTTTCATTTGGTGTAGCATGAGTATACTCGCTTGCTTGGTGAAACAAAACTATAGAGATGTGGTGGATATCTTATCTGCGAGAAACTAAGAATAAATTTGATACTGTGTATATCTATATATATAAAATTGATTTTCTCTGTGCATGTTGTCTATACAAATCCACAATTTTAGATCGTTCGTCACCAAATTTTTGATATATACCAAACAGGGACCAGATTGAATGATAGGCTACTTTAAAAGTTTGTCAGAGAAGGGCAAATGCCCAAAATGGACGAAAAACTGCCAGGCAACAATGGTTTCTGGGCCTCAACAATCACTTTTGGAATGTTTACTTTGGTTACTGTGGTTCCCTAGCAATGCATGCTAGATGCGCATATGCCTTTACGATAGTTTGCCACTTCTTTAATCCTGCCAGTATTATAGTTTATTCCTTTATAATGGTTTATCACTTTTTCAATCCTAATAAATGAAGAAAACACGGGCAGCACCGGGTATTATAGCTAGTATTATGCATAATAAAACTGCAGTGAAATCTCTATAACGATATTCTGCTGACGAAGGAAAATTCTATATTAGAGGTATTATCGTTAATCGAGAGACTTTGACATGGAACACCAAACATCAGGGCGACAAACTAAATGCTTGATCAGCTGAGGTAAGCACATATTTTGACACCCCCCCCCCTGTAATTTTGAAGAAGAGGTTATAAAAGGTGAATTTTGCACACCCTCTGGTCCGGGACAAGAGACCCTCTTGTCGGCTCGGCTCTGGTGGGTTCAGTGCAGAGATTATAGGGATATTTTACAGGGAAAAAAATCAACTCCCCCCCCCACCGTGAAAATCCTGTGTACCCCTATGGTGATTAAAAGTTTCTATGGGAAAACCATATCGCTTAACCAATTTGTTCTCTTAACTGGCCCATGGGGAAGCTCTATTGTATCACAAAAAATTATATACAAATCACAATCATATCGAAATGTAATAATATTTATTACACACACAAAATTATATTTTATTATTTAGTTTAACCCTCGTTTTTTTCAGTGAAACTTCGATATAACAATATTCTAGGGACCAAGAAAAAATATTGTGGTAGAGGGATTAAAGAGGCAATATTATCCTTACATGTGATCAAATTTATGCTATTGTTGTAATTTTTTTTTATATCGATGTTAATATCATCAGAAAATGTGCTTTTATGTATTTATTCTTCACAAAAAATTGTAATTTATTAGTTTATTTATAAAATTCACTTAGATTCATTGCCCCTGTAAAAAAGTTTACCGCATAGCGCTTTTGTGTCTTACACAGAATGTAGCAATATAAATAGCTTTGACTCAAGCTAACAAATTTAAATCAAGCTTTCAGTGACCATTTAGTACAAAATATTGATCTTATTAGATGCCTTCAGAAGAACGAGAACAAGTGCAAAGTTAAAATTAAATTCAAAATGATTTTGAACAAAATATAAGAAATATTGTTGTAGCAATTTGAAAAATCTCCTAAAAATATCTTTATAGAGGGGTTTATCATAGCAGAGGATGTTGTTATACCAAGAGTTTAACATTAAACTAGGCAATTCCAAACAAGATTTGAAAAAATATCATTGTGGATGTATTTTCGATTATCGTTGTAGCAATGTTTTGCTGCATATACAAATGCTGTAGCATATGCAGGATTTTCTCATAGAGGGGCATTCAACATTTTTTTCTTCCCAAAAAGGGTTTTTTACTGAAAAAATACACCATAATCTTTTCTCAGGGGGGGGGGGGGGCACAATTTTTTCGAAGGGCACACAAAAAATCCTGGCCGGGTGCTCGACACTACCATGTGGGGGGGGGGGGCATGGCTTCAACTGCCAAAAATTCTGTCGCTCGCGAATGATATGCCGTGGTCAACTAACCTGCACAAAGTGCAGTGAGAAGAACCACATTTTAGACAACTGCACTAATTCACCATTCAAGTACGTCAATTGCGGTGGCGACCACCTTGCATTTGATAAAAAATGTCCAGAAGGTCAAGGTCCTCAATAGCATCTCGTATATCGAAGCACGCCATCATATAATCTCTTACCAAGCTCCAATAATTGGTACATCATACTCTAATATGGTTACAAGTCCATCATCAGCTAGTAAGACTAAAAATTTTACTAAAGTATTCTTAGCAACTCAGATCAAACTCACAGCTGATGCATCAATTCAAACA
Organism: Pholcus phalangioides; assembly: GCF_987345545.1. Lineage (NCBI taxonomy): Eukaryota > Metazoa > Arthropoda > Arachnida > Araneae > Pholcidae > Pholcus > Pholcus phalangioides. The sequence continues at coordinate 18,446,181 of NW_028301625.1, read as the reverse complement.
TCTAACCAACCATGTAATGGTTGTGGCTGCTGTTGCTCTGCTGGATTACGGAGGGGTGTCCACTATCTTCAAAGAAGAAGCGGAAAAAACAACAGCAAACATATTCAAAATATCTACCAGTACTAAACCAAAAATCAGTTCTGGAAATAAATCTAAAAAGAAACAATTCAAGTCTGAATATTCAAGAAAAGCCGCACTGAAATATCCCACAATTAAAAATGTGTCACTAATTGGGGACACATTGATTAGTAACATGGAACTGGACAATCCTCCAGAATCCAGTACTGCTCACCGAAAATTGACAGGAATAAATTTAAAGACCTTGAACCTTTGACTTCCATTTAAAATTTCAATTTATACCCAATACAATTCAATGGAACATTTTTGGTCTTAAATCCAATTATGAAGATCTCAAGGATTTGATCAATCACTATCATCCTGTTTGCATGGCACTCCAGGAAACTTTTACGAAGCCTTCAGAGACATGGAAAATCAGGCGGCATTCCCTGTTTCGTATTGATTATGATGACGGGAGTAGAGCCTGCTGCAGTATTGCTCTGCTGGTTCCACATCATTTGTTGTCACACGTTTTAACGCTGTTCACAACCTACAGGTCGTCACAGTCGAAATCTCTACAGTCCTATAAGAATTACCATCTGTTCTATTTATTTGCCACCAAATTATACCATCTTACAGAGAGGTCTTGAAGATCTGATTGATAAATTACCTCCACCATTTTTTCTTCTCAGTTCATTGCTCACAACATGATATGGGGTTCTAACAGCAACACCCTGCGGCAACACTTTGTGCGACATATGCAGGGCTCGGCACGGGTCACTTTTTTCTCTAAAAGTCACTTTTTTAGAAGCTGGTCACTTTTATTACCTATTTTCGAGCCCAGGTCACTTTTCCACTTTTTTCAGCAAAAAAACCTCGGTCTCGCGCGCTTTTCGGCTGTCTGTGTTTTTCTTTTCTTCAAGGAGGAACTTTACCGGTTCAAGGTCGCTAATTTTCTCCCTTCCTTCATTGAACTACGATCGTACAAGGAACCCCTATATATATATATATATATATATATATATATATATATATATATATATGAAGGCGTCTTTATCTTCCCGGTAGTAGAACTCCTTAATGAAGGTGTCTTACCCGGGAGCATACCGTGTGACGTCAGCATAACTTGATTTCAAGGCGCTTGGAAAGAAAGCTCCTTGGTTAAAGAGTCATTTTATGGAAAAGCCCGTCGGAAAAAAATAGCGTAAAAGGCGTACTTACAACAAAAAATTCCCCCCCCCCTACTACCATTCTTTCTTATTTCCCCACTCGCTCTTTCATTTTCATCTTATTTTAAAATTGATCCTTTATTTTATTTGTTTTGAAAAGTTTTAGTCCTAAGGGCCGAATTCCTTTCTTGGAGCATCGAGCAAGTTACATTTGTTGTTTGTTCTATCGTTACTTTTATTAATTTTTTTTAATATTTGAGATGACGATTTAAAGGCTCATTTACATTTAGCGAGTTTATAAAGAAAGCCCGTGCAGAAACTAACTTACGCGCAGCTGGAGAATACCAAAGCGCGCATATTAGAGATGCATACTATTAATACGTATTAAGCGTATTATTAGTATGCTTTGGAGAATATTATTGTAGCTGGCCAACGTTAAAGAAGCTCGCAAGTATTTTGAATTTACTTACAATAAAAAAAATATCATCCGACTGAAAATCGCGATCTATCTAGAAATAAAATTTGTTCTATTTTTCTAACTGGATTTAAATCTCAGCAAGAAACCGTAGTCCCAGATATGATCGAAAGGAGAACTATTTATGAAAAGATCACAGAATCCTGCAATTCAACGTTTATGGAAGGATGACGTCACTCTATGCTACCATACGAAGGTTTTTAACAACTGGCTGTTGCGAAGATATATTTTGGAAAGAGAGAAAATTCAACTGCCCCTGCTGGGAATCGAACCCACGTCCTTTCACTTTCCGGTTGAATTTTCTCTTTCCAAAATATATCTTCGCAACAGCCAGTTGTTAAAAACCTTCGTGTGGTAGCGGAGAGTGACGTCATCCTTCCATAAGTCGCCCTCTCGTGGTAGCGTCAGCAGTTGTGAGCTTGGCCTGAGTCTGGTCTGGCCGTCCATGTACGGTCCTTTTCAGTGTACACGAGCTCCAAGGAAAGATTGAGAGATTCGTTGACTCTGTAGTCTAGTGCGTTCACCCGGAAAGTGAAAGGACGTGGGTTAGATTCCCCGCAGGGACAGTTGAATTTTCTCTCTTTCCAAAATATATCTTCGCAACAGCCAGTTGTTAAAAACCTTCGGATTCAACGTTTAGTTTATCCAAATCAGATGAAAATTAGAATATCGTATTACGGCCATGGTAAATCGGGTGCCCCGGGTGGAGGCGAATTCACTGTTTTTGTTCGTTGAAAATTACGGGAGGAGTCAGAGCTAACGTGGCGACTTTTTTTCGCGCTAAAATAGGTAGCCCTGACAGCAGCATCCATAAACTCTATCAACCGCATTTATAAATCCCGTATGTCGTTGATTCGATTTTTGTGTTCATTTTATCCTAATTTTCCGTATTTCCCGAATATATTTTTCTATCGATTTTTGCATATTGCCGCATATTTGGTTGATTCATGTTATAAATTATATATTTTTTTGTAATTTTATGTGCCCTTTGTCAGCCATCTTGAATTGACCGCCGCAAAACGGCGATTGGTTTTTCGCGGAAAGAAGTCGCCACGTTGGTGCTTACAAGGTTCATGGGAAATTTACCGGGGAAGACCGCATAGTCTTTTTCTGTTAAAAATTACGGGGGGGGGGGGCAAAATTATATTGTTTCTGGGTAAAGTAGTAAATGTTTTTTTTTGCAGGGGTGTATGTTGTGTGTAAAAAAAAAGAAAAATATATATTTACAAATTTTTCTCTCAAAAACCGAACAATTTCAAAACTGATTTATTTTCTCCCTCACCCAAGGGCAGTATTATTTTGGAGCCCCCTCCGCCTGTAAAAGAGTAGACCCACCCACCCTTCCCAGTCCAGTCATAGGTGCAGATAGACTTGAAGGTCTTAGAGGTGCAGCAGATGACAATTGATGTACATCATGTATACATCAGTAGGCTCTGCCATTGACGTTGGGGGGGTGGATTGCCCTCCCTCCACGTATAAGGGGCCGTTCAAGTATTACGTAAGCAAATTTTTAGCCATTTTTGACCCCCTCCCTCCCCCTCTTGTCAGCAAAATTTCGTCATCAGCTCTGCCCCTCTGAATCCTAACTCATATTTTCATAAATGGTGGTTGATGACGTAAGCATTATCGAAACCCCCTTCCCCCCCTTGTCATCAAAAGTCAGCAAGTCAGAACCCCCCCCCCATCGATGATGACGTAATACTTGAACGGCCCCTAACAATTAAAATAATTTAGTTAATTTAATAATTTAAATAATTTATTTAATTCAGTAATTTAAGTAATTTTTTAATTTAATAATTTAAAATGTTAAAAATTTAATTTTATGGTTTTTAATCATTAAGTAAATTTCTTAAAATTTGTTGGAACATATTATACAAACCTAGGTATGTACATCAAATTTGTACTAGTTAAAAAAAGTTTGAGTACATTTTGTATTCTGTCATTCATAGCATAGCATGAATGAAAAATCCACTAGAATGTAGATGGGACAAATTCTCTCATCAAATTTTGTGTTATTTCATTTTTTTTTTCCTTCTTTGAATGTGAAAATTTTTTCCCGTTTTGAAGTTTTTCCTGCTTAAATTGATTTTAAGATGGGTTGTGGATAGCAATATGGGGTCATTCAAGTATTACATAAGCAAATTTTAGCCATTTTTGACCCCCTCCCCCCCTTGTCAGCAAAATTTCGTCATCAGCTCTGCCCCCCCCCCCCCTGAATCCTAACTCATATTTTCATAAAGGGTGGTTGATGACGTAAGCGTTATTCAACCTCCCCCCCCATCTATGATGACGTAATACTTGAATGGCCCCTATGGGGGGGGGGGGAAGGCATTGCTACTGTTACTTAGAAAGGATGTAATGTTACTCTCTCACACATAGTTGTTGATAAATTTGATAAGTTGTTCAAAACTTTTCTGGTTAGCAGAATGCATTCGAGTTTGATTTTATTTCACACTATTATGTAAAAAAAGCAATTTCGACGAGCTCCATTGAAATACAAAGTTTAGTGAAAACTAAATTCAATTTCAATTCATTCAATTTGGTAATAATCAAAATTCATTGTCCATTTGGTCTCTTTCTAAAATTATTTTGGTCACTATTGGGTCACTTTTTAAGCATTTTGGTCACTATTTGGTCACTTTTTTAAATATTTTGGTCACTATTTTCACTAGTTTTGAGGCCATGATCCTTGCTGAGCCCTGCATATGACGTCAGCCACCAAGACTGTATATATAGCTGTGTAATACTCACTCGTTCTTCCACTATGCCTTTTTCCTGTTCTAATTTTTAGTTTACGCGCACGCAAGTTGTGTGCCACAAATTTCAGAATTTAATCATGTTGTATTTCTAAAATAAATATTTAAGTCAATGCATCGCTGGGATTTTATTCCGTAGTGCTGAATAAAGAATAAATTCCAAGCAGCTCGTGACTGCTTAATTTGGTGACCTGGGCGTGATACACTCATGGGGAAATGAATAGATTGTTAGACAACATGGACCTTGCCATCATGAATGATTTCAGTTTTACTGATTTCCATGCCCCAAACTATAGTTTCACTGCAATATATTTATCCTTATGTTCACCTTCACTCTTGCCTAACTGGTCCTGGTCGGTAAGATCTGGACCTCCACAGGAGCAATCATTTTCCTCTAGTGGTTAAGTGCCTTGATCGATGCTACACCATTCCTGAAGGCCCTCCTCGATGGAAGTTTACGGCTGCCTGATGGGCCAACTTCAAGGTCAAGGCAGAAATCACAGAGGATATGGTTTTGCAACCCAATGTCGACTATTGTGTCAACCTTGTGACCAATTGCTTAATTTCAGCTGCTAATGAAACGATACCCAAAGTCTCCTCAAAAATTTATAAATTTTGTAAACCTTGGTAGAACCATGAATGTAATCTTATTACAGCACAAAAGAAAGCATGGAATATGTTTCGGCAATATCCTACCCATGACAACAAGTTAGCATTTTTAAACGCCAAGGCAATAGCGAGAAGAACCAGGCGCCAGGCTCAACGTGAGTCATTGTAAAAGTTTTCCATGGGAATCAATTCATCAACTTCATCTAAAATCATTTAGGACCGAATTCGAAAAATCAATGGTCATTATCAGTCTCATCCCATCACCATTTTAAATACCAATGGCACTACCATCAGCTATGTGAGGGATATTGCAGACACCATTGCTGCCCATTTCGCCACTGTCTCCAGTGATGCAAATTATCCCCCATTGTTTCATTCTGTTAAATCATCAGCTGAATGCACTGACCTTTTACACCAGGCGTGTTCAATTCATTGTTCACTCTTCATGAACTGATGATGGCTTTGCAGCAAAGTCGAGACTCAGCTCGGGCCCGATAGTGCAATGTTTATTGTGCATTTCCCGATTCCGATTCATTATTAATTTAAATCCAGTGTGATCGTTGAATGGATGACAACAATGAAAGAAATTACACATTCGTTAAACAATAAACACTTATTCAGTTAACTATTAGAATTTTATCAAAAGGATTAACACAGTTAACTTTCTCTCTCTAAACATTATTTGACACGGTAAAAGAACGCTCCCACCACTTTGTCCTGAAATTTATGTGCTAGTCCAAATTATCCATAATCCAGTCCACAATATCACTTTTAAGCATCAGCCTTCTATGCACTGCAATCAGAGAAAACCCTGGAGCCGCCGAGTTCTCATGGTATTGCATCCTGAAGTGTCCGTTGAAACCTGCATAGGAAACAGCAGGTGGCGAACATTGGGAGAGGCCCAGAAGCAGCCGATCTGCATGCAGATCGTTCCACATGCCTGACGAGACCGTGACGACCTTTGAATATTACAGAAACACTGCTGAGGAGAGGTGCCGAAGCATGCCCTTCTGCAACTAATGCATTATTTTGACTGACAGATCACCTGGCGTATGCCTCTACAGGGCGAAACGCCTTAGAATTAGTAACTATTTTGAAGACGCGGGAATCTGTCGGAAGTAGCGAGCATCTGGTATTTATATGAGAGCGTTCCCATAATGCCTCTTGACGGAACCAATCGCAAAACTGAAGGTACGGCACTGAACTTGTATCTAATTTACTTATCTTCATGAGAGAGAGAAATAATATTGCACAAAAATATGTCGAAATTTGGCAACGTAAAATAAAGATGGCGGCCGATCGGCGACACATGATTTCGCCGATCGATCCCGGAAAAAAAATAAGGTAAAACAAATTAAAATCTATATAAATGACTAGAATAAGGACCATTTCTGCAGGGGCCTAAATGCTAATGTTACAATAGCATTCATTACTCCATGATTCAGCATCTATCATCAGAATCACACACACTTTCATATTTACTCATATTGTTTAATCAGTTTTGGGTTGATCATACATTTCCTGACATCTGGTGAGCAGCTATAGTCCTTGCATTCCCAACCTGTTCTAATTCGTTAGAAGTTCCATAGAGGAATATGAATGAGGTGCATGTGTGGTTTAGTAGTCTTTGCATTCCAAAACCCTGGCAAAAATCTTCAACAATCTTATACACTCGTGTGCAAAATTAAGAGAATTTGCACATTGTGTCTATTTTCATAAAAAAACTGAGCCAAAGGTACTAATAATGCCACTGAAGAAGTATGCAAATATTCAGTGTCGAATACGTAAGCATACAGGGGTGTGTGTGGGCGGAGCTGTGACTACGGAGGAGATGATAAGGGCACAAGGCATTTTCCACGATTCGTGTGCTCGTACTCCTCGGCGACATTCGCTGTGTTTCTCACGAGAATTTGGTAAATTTTATAAGCTATCACGTAAAATGAGTACCACAAACGTATGGATGATGGAATGAGATGGAAAATCGTCAGTTCATTGGAGGCAGGGAAATCACAAGTGCAGGTGGCTACAGAGCTCAATGTTACACCCAGTGTCGTCTGCAATTGGGGAAAACAGTTTCAGGATACTGGATCTATATAGAGAAGTCCTAGACAAGGTTGTCAAAGAGCCACGACGACCAATGAGCATCGTTATTTGGCACTTTCAGTGCACCGCCACAGGACTGCTACAGCATCACAGCTCTCACGTGAGCTGCATGCTGTCACTGGAACTCGAGTTTCGCGGTTTACTGTTGCCGGAAAGCTTCATGAGAGAGGGCTTTATGCCAGAAGACCTGCTATTTGCGTCCCACTAACTGCAGCACACAAGAGAGCTCATTTAGCATGGTGCAGACAACATCAGCACTGTGCTCTTCACAGAGGAGTTGAGATTCAGCCTGGACACTGATTCTCGGCATACACTCATCTGGTGAGAGCCAGATACCCGATACCATCCCTTCCACATCAGGGAAATGGACCACTATGGTGGTGGAGGTGTCATGGTCTGGGCAGGTATCATGTTGGACAGCCACACACCCCTCTATGTGTTTGGCAGAGGGTTCATGACTGTTAGGAGGTATAGAGAGATCTTAGAGCCCTATTTTCGACTTTTGAGGAGCACAGTTGGCCCTTGGTTCCTGTTCATAGACAACAATGCTCGTCCACATTGGGCTCACCTGATCACTGATTATCTAGAAAGTGAGAATATTTGGCGTATGGATTGGCCAGCCAGATTTCCTGATCTAAGCCCTATAGAAAATGTCACCTATTGCTTTGACGAGTTGTGTATGTAAGCTCATAGAATTTGTGGTCTATCACCTTATGTACTATCTTGAGATTAATAATATTTTATCTAAACATCAAAGCAGGTTTTGATAGTTCAGGTCAACAACGTGTCATTTTTTATGCCTTGAGGCATCAATAAGACAAGCATTCATAAAGAAGGAGCACATGATAGCAATATTTTTTGATATAGAAAAAGCCTACGACCATACCTTGAGGCACGGAATCTTTTCTGACCTCTATAATTGCGGCTTGCTGGGCAACTTGCCCATTTTCGTTAAGAACTTTTTAGCATACCGCATCTTCCAAGTATGGATCGGAAGCACATTATCAGCTCCCCAAATTCAGGAACAAGATGTACCTTAAGGTAGCATTTTAAGTGTTACACTTTTTATTTTGAGACTCAACAGGGTGTTAAATCAACTCCCATTGACTGTCACTGACACACACTATGTGGATGATCTTTTAACATCTTATCAATCAGTGAATATGAGGTCAACTAAGAGGTAATTACAAACCTCACTCAACAAGATCAGCAAGTGGGCTCATGATAACGGCTTCTCTTTCTCTGACGACAAGATTGTCGCTGTGCACTTTTGTTACCGTCAATCCCTTCATGATGATCCACAGATATTCCTCAACAATAACCTATACCAATAGCAGAAAACACTAAATTCCTTAGCATCAAATTTGACAAGAAACTTACTTTCAAACCTCATATTACATAATTAGGAGCTCATTGCATGAAGACGATGAACCTCTTGAAGGTCTTCTACATCATGAGGAGCAGATTGTAAGTCACTCCTGCACATATATGAAGCTCTTGTAAGATCAAAGCTCGACTATGGCTCCATTGTATATGGGTGAGCACCGATGAAAGCCATCGGTTGGGTGCGGTTCTTTCGAATTTCTCTGGACAGCACCTGTCGGTCTCTATCTCCCAGTTCCGTTGGTCTGCCGACTTGGGGCAAATTCCGACAATCACAGCTCACCTTCCACTTCTTAATCACATAGGCCACTGTCAATTTTGGGTACTTCAGCTTGCTAGATATGTCCCTTAAGGATCAGTCATTTTTGTGATACCTGATAATTATACCTTTCTCGAAATCAGAGAGCTCCGAACTGCAAGGCATCTTGCATGCGACTAATGCCGATGTTGTTTCCTACACGATATATACCGCGATATAGGGCGTGACGTATCCGCAGATATCGTCATTTGCATAGGTGTCCAAATACTTATTGGTAGATAGTGTATATGTAAAAATTATTTGCAAAGTTAATTTAATATTTAAAAGATTAGAATAACACACATTTTATAGATTTTCTCATGTTATACCAAAATCAATATTTGTGATATTCAAAAATTAGCCACGTTTAAAATCAGTGACCAAAAATGTGCCACGATACTTTGTAGTTTCCAAAACTTGGCATGTTCATCAGTTTCCGGGCAATTTTCTAAAATTTTAATTCTACAGGTTTGAATAATCAAATTTATTATATTAAATTGATTCTAAATACAAATTTATATGTGATTTATTGTGTAGTAATTAGTTTTTTTTATTAGAATTAAAAACGAAATGAACAATATATATTTTATTGTGGTCTTTTGTTTCTATATTTCATTGCGTATGTTTTTTTTTATTGCGGTGCATGTAGTTCAACACAGTACCGCATTTCTTGGAATAATCACCACATGAATGTATGCATCGCTGTATCGGAAAAAAAAGACCATCAATATAAGAATGACATTTCGTTTATGAACTTGACATAAGGTCCCCGCATACGCTGCACATTTGTTATAAAATTTATTAAATACTTATTTTTAATTTTGGAAATACTTGCTAACTGCTCAGTAATGACTATCAAATGCTTGCCAATTTTAAAAATGCTAGTCAGTTAATTGACAGTTGAATACCATGTGATTCAATAGGCCAATCTCTTGGAAATTGTTTTTTGAAACAAATATGAACATCGGGTTTCCAGATTTGGAAATACGGACGCACTATGTTCACATCCTTTCAGTGCATTCAAAATTACCTAAGATTGAATTGTGGCGATTGTTCATAAATCATCATTAAAGAAAACTCTCACAAAATAGAAAACGTATGAACTTATCAGAAATTGGTAGCTGTATTTGATATTTGCTTACTTTGTTTTTGTCAGAAAAGTGTAAAATAGGGGAGCTTTTTTTTTCTTTTGTTGGTAATCCTGCATTTACAACCGAATGTAGTTTTGTAATACTGTATACAATTAATAAAAGTGTGGGTTCTGCCAAGCTCCACATTTGCCCCCCCCCTTTTTTTTTCAGGAAAACTTCACATTTTGTACGCCTACCATTCTGTACCATAATTTTTTTATATTCCACTTAGTGACTGCAAACAGATGCTGTTCTGGATTCACTAGCTTCCTCCAATTTCGATTCTCAAACAAGTCAAAAAAATCATATTGTGATAGAACGTCCATTCGATTTATAGCACTTAACACTGTTTCTATCCCCCCAGATGGTCAACCATAGCCCACTCTTGAAGACTATCCCCAAAGCCATCTGGCAGTCGAGTGGTGAGGGAATTAGCTTCTCACTGTGCCGATCTGAGTTCGAGCATGGATGTCTACTAACACTAAAAAATTCCCTGGACGGATCATGCTGATCCCTTGGGAATACATGATGATCACGTTATAAATTTTAAAAAAAGAGTCCCAGCCGGAGCCAATGAAAGCATTTTTGTTGCAGAAGATTCTTTCTCATATGGCGGGTGTCATTAAAATCAGTGGAATGTTTTGTCTTTTTACCTTCAAAGAGGGCCGAATTTGAGCTGTTTAAATGTTCTTTGTGGTCAGCTGGGACAGCAGCCTCCAGTCACAGGAAGAATCCCCTTTTTTTCGTCCTGACCACTGTACCAACACCCTCCATAGATAGCTCTCCGAAGAAGATAACCCCCTTTCTTTAGGGGATGTAAGCTGAACTCTTGTCTTTTTTCAATACCTTCAGTAATCTGAAATAAGTGCTGCTTTACTTCGCTGCATGCCTACTCACCCTCCCACCTCTACTTGTGGCAATACTATTTGGGAAGACCACACACGCTGTTAATAGGAAGGTTAGATAATCATATATGTTTTTACTTCAATGGCAGTCTGTGTGGAAGAAACACAAAAAATAAACAATGTGGTTTAATAATTATACAACCTTTGACAATAAAGTTTGGTGAATAGTCCTTTAACATTAACGTAGATGAAATGTTAACGAAAGTTACCTTACTGTCCTTCAAAATAGTCACCTCCCATTACTATGCACCGCTGAGATCTCCTATACATGTCCTGGAAACTTTGCAAGAAGTCTTCTTTTGGGATGGAGTTCAAAAGCCTCGTCACGTTTCGTTGGATGTCAGGAATATCATCAAATCTCTTTTCCTTTCAAAGCGAGTTTGAGTCGTGGGAATAGGAAGAAGTCTGGAGGATTGAGATCTGGCGAGTATGGTGGATGTTCAATTTGCACCACCCCTTTTTTTGCCAGGAACTGTTTGACGATATTGGCTGTGTGAGGGCGAGCATTGTCGTGAACAAGAAACCATGAACCTTGTTGTGCGTACTGAGGTCGTACCCTGCGTAGACGTTTCATGAAACAGGTCAAAATTTCAATGTACCTTGCAGCATTTATCGTCGTTCCCTCAGGTAGAAATTCCTTGTGGATTTTCCTGTTCTCAGTTAAGAACCAACACACTAAACAAGCGCTTTGTAAAACAAGTCTTTCACGGAACACAAACGATGCTCAACTGAACAACAGTGGCGGCAGATGGTCAACACCTGCCGCTACGCATGTGCATCATTTTGCTTCGCCAGTGTTGCCAGATCGGCCGTTCTGACTTCATTCACTGAACTTTATTGTCAGAGGTTGTATAATATTTACGATATAAATGATGCATATGACACTTACACACGTTTATGTGAAACATGAATTTAAAAATAAAATTTGTCCCCCTCTTTCTATACTCCAACATTTGGCGCCCCTAAGAATTCGCCGCCCTGGGCTATAGCCTGCTTAGCCCCCCTGTAAATACACTACTGGGGGTTTATATGACAAATTATAGTTTTCGTGATCGATGTCATTGTGTGTTTTACACTTCACATAACATTGGTTTATTAACATACATGCTTGTAGTTCCTTGACATGACAAGAATAAATTTTATCTTATTTTTATATGGAAATTTATTTTGGCGCAGCTTGACCAAATTGGTCCTTTCGCCACAAAAACCCAAATCAAATGAATATCAGCTTATTCTGAATTTTTCAGCATCCATATATTGGGGGGGGGGAAATTAAAGTATTATGTGAGCACCAAATGAGGGGAGAGGGGATTTCACACCTTTGCTTACTTTTGATGACAAGGTGAGGAGAGGTTTAAATAGTTACGTAAGCAATTTTTGGTATGAAAATATGAAAATAAAATTTTTTTATTGAAATCTGAATTGATGAATGAATTTAACATCGACAAATTTGAATTAAAATCAAATTTAACTGGGACAAAATTTCTAGTTGCAGCTTTACTTTACAGAGTGAAGAAGAGAAACTTCTATAATTGACTTTTTTTCCCCTGATTAGTAAAGTGAGCGTTAAAAAAACCTGAATGTGTTTAAAACTGTAGTACAGCACTCACTTGTGAACTGCTTTTTTTCATTGCTGTAACCTCAAATCAATGATACAAATATTTTTACAGTATTACCATTATTCTCAAAAATTTATAAATTACAGTATATTAATGCTTATCACTAAGTTAAGATAAAGTGTGTTTTATCAGTTGTTAACACGGCAATGCTTTTCTCATATTACATATTTTATTTAATAACTTCGTCGTGCATGCGTATGAATGCTCACCTTAGCAGTGCAACGAGTCAAACATGTGTCGGGTCTATTCTCCTAGTGCCTCTGTGACCTTGCAAAGTTGCTTGGGAAAGGGGGCTATTGCAGCCAAAGTCCCTGGGCTCCAGTGTATATGTGGTGCTGTATTTAAATGAACTTTAAATTTAAAAGAATGTAAAAAATTAAATTTTTGAGTGATTTTCTTTTACTTGGCTATGATTATGTTGTGCAGAGGGGTACTTCCTTCCCCTCCCATGTTAAAGCTCAACATTCATCACTTCTGAAAGGCTATTAACGGTGGCATGTCTTGGAATAGGAAGATACAAACTACCCCTCTAAGTGTAAAAAAATTTCCAGTGTCCTCAACTGAGAACAGCAAAATACAGCACACCATTTTGAAAAGAATATGGAGTTAAAAAAATAATAATTTGTGAAATTTATGTGCAATAATATTGTACAATAATTTATGCACAACCAATATACAGGGTGATTATAAAAAAACTATCCCGACATATAGGCCCCTAACTATCATACCATTCACAGAAACTGAATGAAATTTTGGCATAAGGTATTTTGAGGTATGCGCTCAAGAATGAAATGGAAAACAACAGTGTCACTCTAACAGTTATGGTTACAGTGAGAAAATTTCGAAAATATCAAATGGCAACACCAAGTTTTTTGTATTGGAATGCGATCTCCATACTGAAAAACACTAAATAGCGTTGGAATGGCACCTGTAGCACGAAAATCCCCGGAGCTTGGCAAGGAAAAAGTAAAAAGGACTTTGCCGTGCACCAGAGCATTAATGTTCGTTTCATTCGTCACACCGTTTCTTCGGCTGAGATCCCAGCCTGATTAGTCCTCCACAAGGTCATGTGGAAAATTTGTGAAACACAATAAAATGCTTTATTTTATGCTGCTTCTCTGTCCTTATTGGTTGTCCTCACTTTTAGCCTATCTACCGCCGGTGATTTTCATGCTACAGTTGCCATTCCAACGCTATTTAGTGTTTTTCAGTATAGAGATTGCATTCCAATACAAAAAACTTGGTGTTGCCATTTGATATTTTCGAAATTTTCTCACTGTAACCGTAACTGTTAGAGTGACACTGTTGTTTTCCATATCATTCTTGAGCGCATACCTCAAAATACCTTATGCCAAAATTTCATTCAGTTTCTGTGAATGGTATGATAGTTAGGTGCCCATATGTCGGGATAGTTTTTTTATAATCACCCCGTATATATATATATATATATATATATAAATAACCAGTTATAAAAGAATGACTTGCATGAATGTTATATAAATAGTATAAGGTAGAGAATAAAAGGGACCTCTACCTGAGACAATAAAATACATCAACTTCAAAAATTTATTTCTAAATCAGAAATGGCTTCTTTATGTGGCTTATGGTTTTCTTCAAAGCCAATCTCTGTATAGGGTTGTCATCTGTATGTACTAAAATATACAACAAGGCTAAAAGAATTATATAAAGCTAAATCTTCATTGTTTTCAAATGAGGATGCATCAAGTGTAAGAAATTGCAATCCATATTTTCAATCTTAGAAATTTTCAAAAAAATCATTCCACATTTCTCCCCAAAGCTATTAATCTTGAAGCTATTTTCAATTCATTGTTAATTGTTGTTTAACCAGTTCCTCCCCCCTTCCCCCATTCTCATTGGTGGCTAATGTTATGTAATTTTTTAACAATAAATATTTGACTGTGAACTTCTTTTAGGGTATGACCGAAACATCAAGAGGCAAATTTGAAGGTGGAGATGCTTCATGGGAGGAAAGTAGACTAGGTGCATATGCAGATAGGTAAAAATGTTTTTTTTTATTTATTTATAGGAGCCTACTAGTATTTGAGGCATACACAGGGGAAGGCATGTGCCCCTCCCAAGACAATAAAAAAATTTTAATATTTAAAAATATCTTTGCTAAAGAAACGTTCAAATATCAAAAGAAAATACTGTTAAATGCTATCTCAACCTATTTCATTAATTTGAAATGTTTTTGGAAGGTTGGTAACAGAAAATTTCTCTGGCAGAGATTCTTTGTGCACCCCCCAAACCATATGAATCGCCTCTAAATGTTGATTCTGTGTATGCCCCTGACTAGAGTGTTTGAAAGTATATGTTTCAAATTGACCGGGTTGCTTTTTTATTGGTAGATATTGTGGTAAGAATGATAAGAACCTGGTAAATATAAGTTTCTATGTTTAGACTATGAACGAAAGACTGGATACCAGGATATTAATTTCAGAAAAGAAAATCACTTGACTCTGCAATAAATTTAACCACCATCCCTCTGCAGTTTCTCTCTGTATGTTGCTATCTGGGGGGGGGGGGGACGATTGTCATTAAGAGCTATTAGCTGAGTTTAGAAGACTGTTCACACACACACATGTGCAGTCCCGTTCAACGTTCATACACAATATAATAAGTCAGCGTCTACTTCGAAGTTAAGACATTTTTCGACTTTCTAGAAAACTACTTGGTGAATTGATCTGAAATTTTGGCCATTTAAAGCATTATTAGGTATGTTACAGAGAATATCACTTGATACATCATTGTTGAGACCATACAATACCAGCTGGAAAACTTCTCAAATGGACAATGTTTAGATTTGGGGCGAGAGGAATTAGGGCTCTCTAAAAAATAGGCTTCTCAGATATGATAGACTGTATTTGGGCACATTTACAAATCCCTTGAATGACCCGTGGCATTTAAGTGATCCCTGGCACATTTTCAGATCACTGAGGTAGGCCTCAAAGTTCAATTTCACATTCAAAGATCACCTAAGTAACCTGCGACACAATTACAGAACACTTAAATGATCCGTGGCACATTTAGAGATCCCTTGAGTGACATGTGGCACAGTTTTAGAGCACTTCAGCGGCCCCCCAGTGAGGTTCTACATATCACTCAAGTTACCCGCGGGACATTCCCAGATTACTTCAGTGATCCGTGGCATAGTTACGGATTACTTGAGTGATGCATGGCATAGTTCCAGAGCGCTTAAGCGGCCCAGGAACATATCCAGAGTACTTGAAGGATCCGTGATACGTTTAGAGATCATTAAAGTGGCTCTGTAGGGCAGGATTTTCCAATGTGAAAGCTCGCCCTTGATGGTAACGAGGCTATTCCGTGGAACCCTTAACAAATTTTGAATATTTCTTCAATATACAGGGTGTCCTAAAAGTCCACATTCGCTCTGCGAAACAATCCTCACTTGCAGTAGATAAGTGTCAAAAAATATATATATATTTGTGAGTTACACATAGTGTGACCATATGATTCATATTTTATGGGGCAGAATTATTTTTTTCATAATATTCTGTTATTTCATCGTTTTAATAAAAATGTTAATTTTGTCAAGCTTGCTAAAAAACTCGCTTTGAAATTTTTAAATGGTGAATTCGTTATTTTAACATGAGCTATAGGTCCTGCATCAATGGCAATGTTCGTTTTTTTCCATATGGTCATACTAGTTATACACATACCTTCGGGATAACAAAAAACATGCTCATTTAATCTTTTTTTCTCCTCCACATTCATTTTTCTCATTTTCAATAAACTAATTACAGGTTGATTAGCCTCCATGTGAACAGATTTTGAAGATCGTCGTTAGAGGGCACCTGGGAGCCAAGTAGAAATAATTTGTGTTTTTGAATGTGTAGAGTGAGGAAATTCTTTTTTTGAACTGCAAGTTTTAAATGCAAAGTTATGGCGCGTAAAATAAATTTGTTTTGGGAAGGTTATGTTGTAGCACTTTTCCACACAAAGTTCAGCTTCAGTGCAATCATAAAACAGTGCAAGGATCATGGACTTTCGATAAGTAAAGGTGGAATTAACATCATTAGATAGTGAAGTGATTCGAACATTCCATGTAAGAAATCTCTCACAAAGGCTGCTCGGAAGCGAACCTGTCCTAAGGTCACATCAGCCATAGAACAGGTCATCAGGCATTTCGCACTACAGGAAAACCCACCAATGCAAAGAACTGTGGTCAGAAAGGTAGGAGTAAGCCAGGCAACCATATCCCAACTCATTAAAGGCAAATTGCAATTACGTAAAGTGGGGAAAGCTCAAGGACACCTGCTAACCCTTGGGTATAAAGAAGAACGAAAAAGGAATGCGCGAAAGTTGTATGAAAATTACCTGGCAGGTAAAACAAGTAGAAATTTGTGGCTTCCCTAGATGAAGCCTGGGTCTACCTTTATGACAGCAATAAAACTCGAGCCATCATTTATCGTCCTGTCCATTGTAAGGGTCGACCAGAGTGGGTTAGACAATGTAAGGAAGAATTTCTAAAGGGATTCATTGTGGTAGCAGGATACTTGTACAGAGGGAAGTTCATGATCCGGAAAATCTGAAAAAATACACAAGTTAATGCAGCCTACTTCCAGAAATCGGTAATGACACCAATTTTCACCAAAGACATACCTGCCTTGCACGGAACTGACACAAACCAGGTTCGCATCCACATGGACAAGGCGTCCAGCTACACAGCTAAAAGCTCACAAGCTTTTAATGAACGGATGGCAAAATCCACAGGAATCAAAGTTATACCATTCGACCATGTCTCCGTCAAGTCTCCAGATGCAAGTCTGATGGATTTTTGTAGCTTTGGACTACTTAAAGAGGGCACTTGCAAACCGTCATCCAAGCACAGTCAGCGGTCTATGGAAAATATGCAAGGAGGAGTGGGACAGAATTCCCCTGCCACAGCTTCCGATAAGTCTCCTTCAATAGAAATTATGATGTCATGCCATTGTTCGAGAACAGGGTGGCCACATAGAACACAAGTGCTGGTGGAGACATGGATTTTCCTAGGTGAATTTTATTTTCAAAATCGTTCACATGGAGACTAATCAACCTGTAGACCGTTATTTATACAGTTCATAGCCGATCCCGAACAGCTTTTTTGTTTCTCACAGAGAGGGGTTTGAACGCCAAACGTTTGGTGTGCACACTTTCTTCAATAGCAATGTGCTGTTTGATCATCATGGCACTGTTTTTGCAATAGTTCCTTGTATCAGAAAAGGCACTGTAAAGGACAAAAGAAGGTATTAAACACATGACATCTCTGAGCATCTTGTGGCACAGTTCACGAGTATCTTATCGACCTGGACTACCATATTTCACTACTATGTAATCAGTATTTCACAAATACCCACAGTTTTTTAATCTCGACAAATAGTACACAGCATTACTGATTTCTCATTTAAGTATTCACATTAAAATTCACGAAATGCAAGAAACTGTCAAAAGAACAAGAAAATAGTAAAAAAAATAATAAATGAAATCAAGGCCGAAACTGGGGAGGGGGCAACTGCCCCTGGCGCCAAACTTTAGGGGGCGCAAATATCAGTGAAAATAAAAATGTCATTATAAAATCATCAGAATTTAAGTAGAGTGGGTGGCAAAATCATGTTTGCCCCCCCCCTCATAAAAATCGTATATAGTCACTACCCTGGATGAAACTGCCTTCAATGATAAATTGTATTGATAACAAAATACAGAACAAGATGAAAAAAATTACCACTCACTATACTTGGTCATGGGTTGAGTGTGAATTTTGACATATACCATTCTCATTTGAAATGTGGAACGAGTAGTCAAAGTAAGAGAAAGGGTGAATATTACCCTCCCCCCGGTCCAGGGTGCCAAACAAGCATCAGCTATAGTGAATATAAACAAAAACTATTTATTCTTAACTCTATAAAAACCAATCCGGCCGGAGACAGCTCTACATGCGAACAGCCAAACCGTCCGTAGCCGACCGAGATGGGGGGTATGGGTATATAAGACATTTTTGTGAAAAGGCAGGGAGGGATGATTTACAGCTGTCGTCAGAGGCGGGAACGAAAAAGACGAGCGTATATGCCCCATCAATTGGATTTCGGAAGCTCCACTTCGATAAAGCTGACTGTTTGCAACAGTACAACAAAACGAGGTTACACTATCATGTTGTTACCCATGACATTGGCGAAATAATTTTGGGAAAAGAATTTTAAAATTATCAAGATGTTAAATTTTATTGCTTATAATATATTATATTGTATAGATATTTAGAATTTGTGGTATCTTGTACTTTTGCGATTGTTGCGTTTTCCTGTAACTTGACTTACAACTAGAGCCAGTTTATGTGCAAAAAAAGGACGCGCAGTATCAAATAATTTTATTAATTGCATACCAACTCAATTTAGTGAGCATGTCATACAGGTGCTCTATCTAAACAAAGTCCTGGCACTTTATTTATTGAAACATTGTCAAATTTCCAAAAGTTCGGTGTCATTTGTGTAATGTTATCTGTACTGAACTTCTGAAAGCCTCCATCTTCTGAAATTTTCACAAAATTTTTTATTATATTTTATTACAATTATGTCAATACTCTCATGAAAAGAACTTTCCTTTACCCAAAATTCAGAGAAGTATTTTACTCCTAATAAGATTTTTCGAAGTCAAAATGAATTTTAATGTACTTTTTGGATCATGCGTTAGGGAGGGGCAGCTGCCCCATACGGCAAATTTGAGGGGGGGTGATAATTTTAGTGACAAAAATGTATAAAAACACTTTGTTGTGATTCTGGGGGGTTGGAAAATCAAGCCGCAAAAATTTGCGCCCACTCCTGTCCAGGGCACCATTTCCGCCTGCTCCCCCCCCCCTAGTTGCGGCCCCGGTCATCAATATGCATATTTTCAGTTCACACAAAGAAAACCTATGTTTGAATAAACGTGAATAATCGTCGAACGATATTGTTTATTAGAACTGTAAAAGCAATAAAGCAGCATTTGTGGCACGCAAAAAAATTACGGCATGTTTTTTTGTGTAAAAAACATAACGGCGTGTTGCAGAGGGACATTAACATGCACATGAACTGAGCCCATGATAGTATAATACTAATTATATTTTATTTTGTGCACAATTTTGCAAGTGTTGTTTTACTTCTGTAGCGTATTACTAAGGTTTTTGATTGTTAGTTGAGAGGTTGGTACACAAACCTCTAGCAGTACAATTTGACTTCCTTCTGGGACATGGCTGCCTTTAGGATTTGGCACCAGACTGCGTAGGTTCAATTATGCCCATTTTTGTGCATAAAATGGGTGTGCAATGATAAAAAAAAACACCTAAATAAAGAATGGGAGGAATACACATTGTTACAGGGAGGGGAGGGGGGCTAGCGAGTTATAGCAAAGAGTGGCAGGTTTGAGGAATGAGTGGCCAAGAAAATTAGTAGAATGTGAGAAGAGTGCAAAATCATAAATCGGTTTCTGCCTAGAGAATGAAGGACCAGGTCAGTGAGTGACCTAGAGCAGGGCTTGACAAATCAAAAAATAATTTAATTTTTTTTTGAAATAATGCATTTTTTCAGCTTATCTAGGATTCAGCAACCCTTCTCCGTGTTGATAGACACACTGATATAATTACCAAAAACTTGGTTATCCTAACACTTCAATTTAGCAATCAAACATATAAAATTTTAGCCACCAATGCCAAATTTCTATATTCATCATAGTGACCTGGCGCTGGGAATTGTGAAACCTTACTTGGAGCGTGTGCAACCACGTGGATGACCAAAAGAGAGAGCGAGTGACCCCAGGTCGGTGAGTGATCAAAAGCATGACCTAGAACGGATGCAAGCATGTTAATGACCAAGCAAAGAACTACAGAGCAAGGGACCTGGTCAATGAGAGAACAAAATCGTGACCTAGATCGGGTGCAAGCATGGGGGCAGGGCCGCAACTAGGGGGGAGCAGGCGGGTTTCGTGCCCTGGGCGCTAGACCCAAGAGGGTGCAAATTTCATTCTGAAACCTCTCCTTCAACACTACAAGGGGGCGTCAAAATGCGAGCTTGCCCCGGGTGACCAAACATCTAGTTGTGGCCCTGCATGTGGATGACCAAAAAGTAACCTAGAGAGCGACTAACCAGGTCAGTGAGCGATCAAAATCGTGGCATAGAGTGTATGCGATCATGTGAGTGACCAAAAGGGGGACGTAGAGATTGTGTGAGCATGTGAATGACCAAAACAGTATGTCAGCATGCAAGTGGCCCAAAGTGTGATTTACTGATTTACAGACACAGGCGTTTCCACAGGAGCGGGAGTCCAAGACGGATATTTCCCAGGGTGGTGAATTCTAGGGATAAGTGGTCAAGAATATTAGAACAGAATGGGAGAAGGGCGGCAAAACAGTAAATACGCCTCTGATTGTTGCCCGATTGTAGTAGTATCTGAGCATGAGACTTCCATAGACATTTTCTATGGATCTAGCGTTTTGATAAACATCTGCATTTATTTACAACTGGGGTTAGAGTTATTGATTAGAAGACAGTCAACGTGAGCAAAA
This sequence comes from Pholcus phalangioides, assembly GCF_987345545.1. NCBI lineage: Eukaryota > Metazoa > Arthropoda > Arachnida > Araneae > Pholcidae > Pholcus > Pholcus phalangioides. The sequence goes on along the minus strand of NW_028301625.1, from coordinate 18,425,126 downwards.
AAGCACAGCTGTAATTTGTTCAGGGGATTTGTGTCCTTTCATTGTCAAGTTTGAAAAACTCATTTTCGCAAAAGTGACACTTCCACGCAGTGATTTCATCTCTTTTTTTTTACGAAGCAGATAATACCTTATAAGTGGTCTGTATCTATGGGAATGTTCCAAATAAAGTGGACTGGCACCGGATTAGTATGTGAATACATACAACAAAATCGTTTGTAAAGTTTTCGTATTGCTCCCAAACTGAGTTTTCATCACTTCTAGGTAGTGCATTCAGAAAATGGCCACCACCCTCTCTTCCCCATAGATACAATCTTATCCAAAGGTTAACGGTTGGTTTACTAATAGATATTTTTCTTCAAAACTCACATTCCATTTCTATCCAAATGTGAATAGGTTGACCTTTTTCATTACTTTTATCATTAATATTTACCATTTCTATGTTTAAGTTGTCAATTATCGATTTGAGGTATCAGTTTCGATTTGGAAAATGCCTAAAGAAAGTCTTGTGGGTGAAGAAATTCATTGTATTTTGTTTTATGAGGATTCGGGTGATTCCGATTCTCTAATTGAAAGTTTTGACAGCGAGTATATGGCCACGAACAAGATACAAGTGTAAGTATATCTTGAACTAAGAACAAGTATAAGTATATCATAGCTATAAGGGGATAGGATAGTGGTTAATATATATAGTCATAAGCAGGGAGGTGCACAGAGGGTCTGTATCCCCTCCTGTAACCAAAAATTAGAAAAAAAGTATTTCGGTAAAAAAATGCTATATCGAAACTAAATACCTTTTATATGATATTTTAACTAATAAGAGGGGACTCCCTCTCTGATTACTTTTTATCACAAGCATGGACAGAGATCATTGGTGTATGCGGGGGAGGGGGTATTGGGATTCTAATCCCTCCCCCTCAAACCGAGATTATAGTTTTATTTTGCAGGAAAATACGTAAACCCCCAGAAGGAAAAAATTTCGAACCCGTTCCCCCCCTCAAGAAAATTCTGCAGACGCCTATGATGGATATACACTGAAAATGCAAGAGGGCCACAGTTGGGAGATTGAATTACGATTGAATGATTGTTTGTGTATTTGTGAATATTTGTCGCTTTTGTATACATGGGTAAACATAATGCCCTTCCGTATCACACCCCCTTCCCCCCGATCACAAGAAGAGTTGGAGGAAGTTCAATATATGGCTGGAACTAGAAGCACAGAAGCAGGGTGGAATTTTTTAAGGAAATATACCGCATAAGCTCCTCATTTATCCCCCACCTCCAATACATTCCGATCATGTTCTTAGTTTCACGCCTGTAAGTTTCAACGTATCATCAGCAACAAGTGTGTGAAAATATAATGTTAAATCTTTACTTTTTGTTTTCTAATGGAGAGGGAGGACATCAGTTATTCTTAATTTCTCTGACAGAACCAAAAGTAAATTAGATTCCTCTTTTGTCTTCAGAATTTTGCCAATATATTTTTACTCCTCTGTCTTTGTCAAAAGTCAGCATAGCATAGACACCCCACTCAAAAAAATGACACCAGGCTGAACCTAATTTCATGTTTTTATAAACTTCGTGCTTTCACCCTTCTCGTAATCAAAAATCAACAAATACACCCCCTCGCCTCCTAATGCTAACGTAAACATGGAATGGGGCCTGATTTTGTTTTTTTGATAAAACTTATGTTTTCATATCGAGATACACAAAAGTTTATATCTAGGAGCACTTTTCTTTTCTGATTTTTGATGTCAAAATTCATATTAATAGTTCACTTCTAAAAAATAAAAAATCGGGAAAATGGAAAAAAAAATGGCGAAGTTGGCGAGAGTATCTTGAAGATAAAGAGTGATATACTGCCGCTATTGAATAAATAACTAACCGGACCTTCGGCTGGACCCGTATATGCGTACAGGGAAAAGATTAACTTGTATGTACGTATATATGCATGTCTCCCATGAAGAAAAAAAAAGTTGGGTGCCTACTCCTTTACATAAAAGAAAAATGCTATATAAAGAAGGGTGATTTCAGTTTACAATTTGTCTCCACAGGGTATCTTGAAATTCCAACTTGAGCAAAAACACGAAAGTGAAAGAACAGTCAGTTTTTAGCAATATACCATTTTGTTTTCCTGGAGAATGCTAAATGTTTGCTTGTCATGGGATGTTACATGACCAACACTGATTAGACATTGAGAGGAATTATGTGTTATTACTAGGAGTGGGAATATTGACATTTTCGTTAAACTCACCCACTTACAATGATGGTCACTCATAGGAAATTTCCCTTACGCTTTTCTTTCAGCATTAAACAAAAGAATAATTGGAAGAAAAAAAAATGCAGATCAATGTCAATGCCTTTCTCGAGACCTTCTTCCGAGAATGATCATTTCTATACATTGAATCGATGTAATTATTGTGGATTACAAAAATGTATCACTAAGTTTTTCATTGCATATTGTCACCCCAAAAGCCCTAAACTTTGATAGACTAATTGACTGATTGTTGACAGAGGTACGGTATCAGAGGCTTGGTCAGCCGGGACAAGCACACATTAAGGAGGCCCCCTTTCAATGTTGGGGGAGAAGTTAAAGAGTGAAATTTTCGCCCCCTGTGGTCCTGCGCCTGGGTCACCAGAACTCCCAAGTTCCTCTCTGGTTACAGCCCTACTCAGAATAGTTATAAAACACCCTTTCAAAACACTGAACAGGCAATCAGCAATATCGACAGCTTGCCGCGATGCCCTTGACAAAGGTTGGCAATGCCCCTGAGAGACTTTGAGAAACACTGATATCCAGTATTTCGGTTCTTCTCTTTTAGACAACTTTTAGAGAGTTGGACTCTATCCTACTAATATCTGCTTTGGTTAGATATGGGAAAAAAAAACTTTTTCAAAAAGTGAAAAGTTACATTTTTTTTTCAAATCTTCATAAGAACAATATAAGAATACTCAGGATTTAAGGAACGATGATGAAATGTTAATTACACTGCTGGCCACCCAAATTGCAACACCAAGAAAGACAAGAGATATCGCAACAATATTTATTTTGTAGATAACATCTTGACCAAGCATCATTATGATTAAATCATCAGAATGCTTAAATTTATAGACTTCTGTGAAGTGTGGTTCCTGCCAAAATCAGTAGCCAGAGTAGCCGCCATTGTTGGAGTTCACCGCTGCCACACGCCTCGGCATTGATTCAAAGAGACTTTGGATGTGTTCTTGGGGTACAGCAGACCAAGCAGCTTCCACGCGTTGCCAAAGTTGATCTGGTGTGGTAGCTGGGGATGTAATCTGGGTCAATCGTTGAGCAACCATGGACCACGTGTTTTCTATCGGCGAAAGATCCGGAGAGCGAGCTGGCCAGGGAAGCAATTCAATCTGGCGATTGGCGAAGAACCTTTGGACAATGCGTGCCACGTGTGGTCGCGCATTATCCTGTTGAAATATGGCTGTGGACAAGCCCTGAAGGTAAGGAAGGACAACTGGCTCCAACACCTCGGAGATGTAGTGCTGGCTTTTTAAAGTACCGGCAATGCGTACTAGAGGAGTGCGAGAGTGATATCCAATACCGCCCCATACCATAATACCCGGTGCAGGACCAGTGTGGCGGTGCATAACGCAGCTGTTCAGCATCCTCTCTCCATGGTGTCTCCAGACTCGAATCCGACCATCGTGGTGTTGCAGACAGAAGCGTGACTCGTCAGTAAAGACAATTTCATTCCATTGTGCCGTCCACATCCTTCTTTCATCGCACCATTGGCGGCGGAGATGTCTGTGGTTCTGCGTCAAGGGTAGACGAAGCAATGGACGTCTTGCGGACAGACCACTCTGCTGTAAACGGCGTCGAATGGTACGCGCAGACACTGGATGATGCGGTACAGACTGAATGTGCTGTGCTATGGTTCGTGATGTGGCTGAGCGATCCGTCACTGCCATACGCACAATACGCCTGTTATCACGTGAAGTGGTGCACTGAGGTGGATGCGATCGAACACGTCGGTCCGTCGTACCCTCCTGCATCCAACGATCACATATCCGCATTACAGTTGTTTGGTTTCGTCCAACACGACTACCGATTTCCCTGAAAGATAATCCACAATCTCGGTAGGCCACTATCCTTCCTCTGTCGAACTCGGATACTTGATCAAAAGATGATTGCTGTTTTCTACGAGGCATAATTGATCGTTTTTTTGAAAAAACCACAAGAAAAACACAATTGCCGTACTTCAAATCGTCGAAATCTCCAAGCCTTAAATAGCGCTTTGAAGTGGCGCCACAGGCGCCTGCGCTGAAATTCTAATCATTTGCATATCTCACCTCCGCTAATGCATGTTGTAAATTTCATATTATTTGCATGCTTCCTTCAGGGTGTTGCATTTACGGTGGCCAGCAGTGTAGTTATTTAAGTAATTTATAATATTGTTTTCAAAAATTTAATATTGTGGCTGATTTTTCTCAAGAATTATTATATAACAAGCAAAATGCAATTGAAACCATTGAATTTTTGTGATATTTTCTGTGAGGTCTATGGGATGGGGGGGGGGATCATTTTCAAAGAAGTTTCAATTGTACGATTTTCACCCTCATACGGCATTTTGACGTGGCCTCTTGCACGTTGTGTAAACGAGGTTCCATTTGTGGTAGCATGAATCTGTAGCATGGGAGAATATAACCTCAGGCAAAGTTAGAAAGTAAAGCTATTCCTTTTTCTCTGTCTTAGTACTGCTATTTAAGATTTGCTAGTGAAAAAAGTGATAAGAATCTGACACCGTCAATCTCAATTGGCAACTCCAAGGAAGAGAGGCAGGCTGGGGGGGGGGGAAGCACAGAATGCAAAGGAACAATTTAATACTTCCAAATCTTTGAAGGAAGACCCTCATAAAAATCCTCATATAGGTCTTGAGAGTTTTGGGAATACCAATTCACAGGAAGTCATCTTGACTGTTGTTATCTGAAGGACTTGTGTGCGAGAATAGGAAGAAAAAAAGAAAGGAGCCAACAAGAATTTTGTTTGTCTTCTACTGGTTGATTATCCAATATTTTCTCTGAATTATTTTAAAGTACCCGTTCTCAACAAAAATAAAAATAAATAATTGCTTCAGGTGAAACAGTAACAAAATTTTTCAAACTACCAAGGTTCCGGGATTTTTGGGGTTCTGTCCCTTTTGATTCCGCGAAACCCCAAAAAAGCTCTCACGGAACCCCGATTGAAAAACCCTGCTGTAGGGGATTTATCAATAGGTAGAATGTTAGTTCAGTGTTAGTTCAGGTGCCCAATAACTATCGAATGATTTTTTTTCCGTTTTTGGTGCTCCAAATAAGATGCCATTAAGAATATTTCATATCTTCACGAAGAATGGTTGATTACGTAAGCATCATTGTATGTGGAGTTCCAAGACACCCTGTATATAAACTTGGAGGAGAGGTAGAGAACATCATTAGGAAACAATCGCCTAGGAAAGCAGGGTCAGAAATGCCACCTTCAAGTAGTCCTAATAAAGAGACAAAGACACAGTAAGGACACTACGAATAGCAGCGTAAAGTATTTTATTACCCAAAAAAGAGTACAATAACAGTTACAAGCACCACAGAAGGTGTTCAAAATTTCACTGATTTACATTGATGCACGAACGATGTAACAGATTTCACAAACACATTTTTCCCGGAATTCTTATGTCATTATTATGGTAGGAATTAACGGAACAAAGAAAATTAGAAAATAATGAAATAAAGTTCAGTCCGCAAGATAAAATATCATCCACTGACCTTCACACCATTGTTTTCAAGTGAAACCTTGATGAGACAACTTGGCTGGCTGACCCACCAACTCATATCTCCTGGCTGTTAGCTGGTCCTGTGTCAAACATGTCTCACAGGTGAGTTTCAATTTAGTAAAACATAAAATAAAAAAATAAAATATATAAAAGAACCAATAGGGGTTCTCGTGGATTATTTGTTGCATAGTGAAGAGAGGGAAATTCTCCTGCCAACACCTAGCTTTATTGGCTTGGGTTACAGTGCCACCACCTCATTTGCATTTCCTAATGCTCAGAACGACCAAGACATCTACTTGATTTCAACAGCTTTGCAATTTCATGGGGTCAAAGCCGTTCTAACATGAAACATCATAGTCAAGGCCATTCCAGCATGATACAACATGGCGCCAGTAAACAACACTATAAATAACAATTTGCTACAATGACACCTACGCCGCATGGATTTCTGAACATTTTCAAAAATACCAGGCATTTTGTGGATCGTAGTAGCAGTGATGGTAATTTGTGGTATCGAGTCCATGTCTGAATCTACTGGCGTTTCGTAAACAATAGCTTTCAAGGCATCACAGAATAAAAAATCAAGAGGAGATAAATCAGGTAATTTGTGAGAGGCATGCGACGAAACCAACACGCCCCATCCATCCACATCCAAATGTTCGGTCCAGACAGTCATGTATGAAAATTGTGTAATGAGATGGAGCCCAATCTTGTTGAAACCCATTTGGCGACGAACATGTGAGAGAACAAGCAATTCTTGAAGAATCTACAATGAGGAACCCGCGTATGCCGACCTCGAGAGGTCATGTACAGCTCCTCGTATCCATTTCCGACCATTATTTTCTATGTGATTATGATTCCTAACAGTGTTCTCGACCTCTCCTCCAAGTTTTTACATTGAGTTCCGTCACGCCCTTAATATTTTTTATAAATTTTTATTCAGTTACGTTGATGTAATGGTATTTTATCATGCGTGCAAGCTGTTTTTAATGCATTTTTTGAAAAATTTCAAAAAATTAAGTATCAGATATGTAAAACTTTATACTGGCATAGGATAGCACATACAGTCAAGAGCATGTGAAAAAAATTGAAATAAATCAGTGGTTAAATGGTATTGTTAATGTTGTTTCTATTAGAGCATAGTTTTTCTCCATGTTAAAAGGTATGAAACCCCTTAAAGTATCCGACTACCTTTCTTGTCACTTTTCTTTAAAATGGTTCTGGAGTGAACATTAAATACATTTTTTGATAGAAAGTGTCTCGCAATGGTGAAAACAGTGACAAATTTTTGTCTGTCTATTATATTTTCTATGAAAAAGTCGGTTTTATTTCAAATTTTAGGCAAAATTCATGTGATATTCAAAACACGATTGCAAAAAATTTTATTAATGAAATGTTTTGTGATTTTCACAGTGCATTTAGCTAGTGATGTTGCAAGTTATGAACCAAAATTTAAAGGATTGCATGATATGTTCAAAGTTAGACCAAAATATGTTTAAGTACATGTGAATTTTTTGAAATTTCATCCTACATTTTGTCTATAAAACACTGTAATTCAAAACCTATATGTGATAGACCTTAGATTTTGGTTCATAACCTCAACAATATATAGCAAAAATACCACATTAAAATTTCGTAATGATGCAATGAATAGATTTTTACAAATCACGTCACAAAGTCAAGTAAAATGTCAATTCTTCAATTCTGCTAAAAATAGCATTCTTCGTAAAACACATTTAAAGTCTTCATTCGCGTATTACTTGCATGTAAAAACGCAACACTAAAGTGAATTTAACTTTGATTCTAAGCATCATATAAACAAAACAAGGCCCATTTTGGAATCACAACAAATAGGGCTTTTATAAAAGATAAAAAAAAATGAAAATCCATATTTTCTTCCAAAATGACGTTTTCAACGTAATCGGATACCTTAAATGGCGTAAAAATTCAGATGTCAGTGATATAGTGAGTTCTGCGGTTCCCAACTTCAAGGTGCGAATGCAAGTAGATCTCCCCTGTAAAAAGTCTCGCCACAGAGAGCAACAGACTTACAAACCATACAAATGTAATTCAATTATTACACATCACTCACTTCATTTCTGAAATATAGATGACAGCACTGAAAAATCAAACACAACACTACATACGCACTCAGACTGTTAGGTACAAACAGTTTCTCTTCCAGCACAACTCACTAGGTAGTAAATTGCCCATAGATGGTGATAGACCTGAGTTATGCTTAGTTTGAAAGAAAGAAAGTGATACAGTGAGCAGCAATTTATTAAGGGATTTTCCACAAATTGACATCTTGATTGTATTTTAGTAATATGCTCCCAGAATGAGGAAATAAGGAAAAACGTGTGTGATGTCAAAATGAACAAACTGAAGAAAATAATCCTTCGCTGCCTGGCAGTCGAGTGGTTAGGGAACTAGCTTCTCACTGTGCAGGTCTGGGTTTGAATCCTGGTTCGGGCATGGACGTTTACTAAAACTAACTAATTCCCTGGATGGATCATGCTGATCCCTTGGGAATACGTGGGGATATAAAAAGAAAAAGTTACAGAAATGAGATCAAGGTGTCAATTTATGCAAAATCCCTTATTATCTACATATTTTTAGCAAGTAACTTAATTATAAATAGCGGCAAGATATCTTGTCCATGTGTGTATGTTGACCCTTTAACTGGCATAGCAAAAATCACTAAACCCCCTTTAAAATGCCATATTTTTTTTAATCAAGTAGGCTTTCTTCTGATTATCGGCATTTTTAAAGTAAAGAGGATAAGAAAATGTGCTCTATCGAGAAATCCAATTTACAAAATATATGGACTTATTATGATAAAATCAAAAGTTTTTCTTGACCAGATTTTTACAGCTTTGTCCATTGAAGGTTTTATTAAGAGGTTAAAATAGTAATATGATAAAATGAGCAGATATATGTTCTTCAATATGAAATGCTAGTGAGAATATAATAAATTTTGTTTTCAGTGTTTGCTCAATAGTGTCTCAGAATTATAAATTGTTTTTTCTGAAAAAAATTTATAATTCTGAAGAATAAATAGATAAATTTTCAAAACAATATCGGAAACAGTGTTTTGTTTCCCCCTCTGAAAGTGATGAAACCATTGGTTTTTCCCAAGATGATAAAAGTCAGTAAATACCGTGCCAACCCTACAAATAGGTAAATTTGAATGAAAAAATATTTGTGAATAAATATATAACACTATTTTGTCATGTTGTGCTCGTTCAATGTGCTCATTCATTTTGAGTATGTAAATATTGATATACAGAGAGGTGTTACTCTCTGCAATTGGTACAGAGAACTGGATACAATGCAGATATTACTTTTTGAAAGGAAAATTAAACAGGTCTCTGAGGTGTCATATTACTGTCCTGGTTCTAAATCCTGATCTAAATCCCTAAAGGTTTTCCATAATGCATGAATCCAACAAAAAGACTTGGATGACTAGAGAACTATTTCAGAAATGACTTGTCTAAATAAAAAATTTCACATTGTTAATTTTGCAGTAGAACTTCTCTTACTCGACCTAATTAGAACAGCCTAATTGCCAGTTTAGAAAAATCTGGTTAAACAAAGAAAATAGCAACCCTAGTGCAAAATGAAAAATGTATGTATTAAATTTTTCAGAGAGTTCATAGAGATATGTTGCAGTACACCAGTGTTTCTCAACTTTTTAAAATACTCGAGACATAATTTTCCGCATCAGTTCAGTTCATATTCTCCCTCAACACCTGGTAATTGTTGTACCTTATAAGATGTTGAGGTACTTGTATGTGTTTATTTAGCAATCTATAGAAATGACTTTTTATTTTTGTATAATCAGAATGTCTTTTTTTTTTCTTTCTTTGGATTCAAAAGTTAGCTTTTTTGGTTCCTTTTTTCCAGTCTTTGTGTCTCACAGGTTAATTGTTGCCTCACATGAGTATCATTTAAAAATTGAGCAAATAAATGAAATTGAAAGAGAAGGTTTTTCTATTTTCTATCAGATTTTTATAAGGAATTATAATTCCTTCTCTTGCATAGTTATAATACTTAGATCATCCAAAACACCAAATAAGAAATAACTTACTAGTTGGAACTTTGTGTGCCCTTTTATCACTTTCGGTTTTGTTACTTTCTGAAGCAATTCCTTCTCAATTCTGAATCGTGTCACAAATTGTGTTGATCCCATCTGTTAATATTTTAACAACCTACTCATCATTATTGATGTCCATTATTTCTTTAACTCTTTAACGCCCAGATAGAAAACCTGGGAGGGTTGTGAAAATACCAAGTTTTTTGTGTTCGAAGTGGACTCGTCAAAATTTCGGCCACTTTCCCTCTCCCCACCCATTCTCCATGAGTTTCTATTCATGCCACCCTTTGCATTGACGTTCACCCTTCCATTTCAATGGATTTTCGGGAGATAATTTGTCTACTGAAAACACCCCTTTCCTCACAGTATTATCTCTTTGTAAAATGCATTGAGTACCCTTAGTCCATTCTCAAGGAACATTCTAGTACATCAGCTTTTAAAATCCCATTGATAGGGCGTTGCAGTTGTCTTTTCCGTTCCCGCCTCTGACAAGAGCTTTCATCTTCTTCCCCGTCGGTGACAAAAGCCCACCAAAACATACCCATACCCCCTAGCTGGGCCGACTTGAGGCGGTTATGGGCATTAACCTACTCGGCCGACTTCAGGCGATCTGGGCATTATAGAGTTAATACCCTCATATTCTTGATTCAAGTTTATTATACTGCTGATGTATCCCAAAAAGCTAGAAATTCTGGTATTCCTTACACATGGTTTATGTTCAGTGGAAAAATTGAATTTTCCATCACCAAAGTCATTTTCAACTAGTGAAGTTGTAGGTCCTACATCTTACCAGTAAATTCTTTGAAATTTTGAAAATGACACTTTCCGAAGCTTGTGCAACACTCCAATCTGCATCTTTGACATCTGTTTGATCTAATCTTGCCCATTCGTACTGTGGTTAACTAAAGTCAATGTTCTGTGTGTAAAAGTGATCTTGTAGGGAAACTTTGTTTATGCGAGGATGATGTCACTCTCCACTATCCATACAAAGGTTTTTAACAGCTGGCTGATGCAAGGATATATTTTGGAAAGAGAGAAAATTCAACTGCCTTTGTGGGTAATTGAACCCACATCCTTTCACTTTCCGGGTCAACACTACAGTTCTGATTATACAAAAATAAAAAGTCATCTCTATAGATTGCTAAATAAACACATACAGACAGATATCTCAATCTTTCTTTGGAGCTCGTGTACACTGAACAGGATCATACATGGACGGTCGGATCTAACTCAGGCCAAAGCTCACAATTGCTGACACTGCCACCAAATGATGACTTATCCAAGGATGATGTCCCTCTCCACTATCCATACAAAAGTTTTTACAAAAGGTAAGTGAAATGACATGGGTTTGATTCCCCACAAGGGCAGTTGAATTTTCTCTTTTTTCAAAATATATCTTCGCATCAGCCAGCTGTTAAAAACCTTCATATGGATAGAGAGTGACATCATCCTCATGTAAGTCGCTATCTGGTGGCATTGTAAGCTTTGGCATGAGTTAGGTTCGACCGTCCATGTATGGTTCCATTCAGTGCGCACAAGCTCCAAGGAAAGATTGAGATATTCGTTGCGTTTGTGGTCTAAGGCATTCACCCGTAAAGTGAAAGGATGTGGGTTCGATTCCCTGCAAGGGCAGTTGAATTTTCTCTTTCCAAAACATATCTTCATATCAGCCAGCTGTTAAAAACTTTGGTAAACTTTGTTTATGACAGAATCCCCTTTGCAAACAGAAGTACAGTTCTGTGGCAAATTCTTTTTCTCAAAATAAGAATATTTTGAAACTATTTTGTTTTCATTCAAAAAAAAGTGGTAGAAGTACAAGAGAATGATTGAACAAAAAACAGTGAAAACTAGTTTTGGATTTAAAAAAAATTAACAAATGTCTAAGTTGTAGAAAAGGCGAAAAAACATAGCCTGATGAAAGTGTCTGAAATACAAATCAGTCCAGATTACAGCGGTTTCTACTGTAGTAACATGATCAAAATTAAACAAAAAAGAGAATTTTTGATGCTGGTTTAGGGAAGCATTTGATTTAAGGAGCACTTGATAAGAGAGGTTCTATTGTAATTGAATGCTCATTTTAATATTATCCAGTAAAACTGCATCAAGATAATGTACCACCTTATTTGACTTAGGCTGTACTGTTGAACCTAATAGTGAAGTTGTAAATCAAAATCTAAAACATTTTTATCATTGTTAAGTATATATAAAATATCAAAAAGCATAAATTTTGATTGTCTAAATGAAAGTAAATCTTGATACCTTTCAAATGATTGGCAACGATTGTGAATAAGTTTTGTATCAGACGATGACAAACTGTTTCTGTAAATATTAATAATTAATAATTTCTGTAAATATTAACTTCATAATATTAAATGTCGCAGCTGATGTCTCTTATGAATCCTACATCAATATTGAGAATTAAATTATATATACAATTTGTGTGGTCACTTTACTGTATTTTAAAAAAAACCCAGATTTTTTTACGCTTAAAATTTAGAAAAAAGTTGGGGGGGGGGAAATATATTCATATATTCTCCATGTATAAGAAATTTCCTAATGTTGGGACCTCATTTTTGACAAAAAGGGGGGTTCCTTATACACGTTAAAGTATGGTATATATCTTGTATTTTTGAATTTGATAATTTGAAACAAAATTGTCCTTTGAAAGTTGTTCAAGTTTGACTGTACAGTATGTACCCCTGTAAATATAATGAATGAATAAAAACATATACAGGGTAATTCAAAACTCAACGTATAAACTTTTAGGGTGGTAGAAAACAAAGGCATAACAGAATAATATAGGAATGTATGGCCAGAAACCCCAACCTGATCAGCTGGAGGATAAATGAAAATGCAGAAATGACAATCCAATAATAGGTGGAAGAATTCTTTATTTAGTACTAGTAGTTTTATGTACTTTAACAAATGCTTAAAGTTCTTACCCCTGATTGTCAAACCCTTTCAGAAATGTCCAGCATTTCGCAGACATTTGCAGCTGCGATGAGGATGGTAAGAACTTGGAGCACTTGTTGTGAAACTTAACATGTACACATACTGTTCTTGTGTAAAAAGTATTGCTAAATAGAGTTCTTCCGCCCATTATTGGCTTCATTTCTTCATTTATTATTTATTTATATTCAGATTCCACTGGAACAAAAAAAAGCTTGCATCTTATGCAGAGATGCTTTTAAGTTAAACATTCTTGTCTTTGTACATTTTCATTAGTATCTGTTACTATTGAAGGATTCTCTTCACTGTTTTCAGAACCAAAAATATTGTCCAAAATAAAATTTTTATCTTTTGTTTTTAACCATTAGATATACCATTTGAGTACTTTGTTGAATGATAACACATTTTCATGTAAACTGATTTACATAATCTACAAAATAATGTCCATGTGGATATCAGTAACAATCAGAAGCAAACTTTAAAAACGCAGGATTTTATGTTTAGTGACAGTTTTATAATGTTCGTATATTGTATTGTTGCATAATATTTTTTTTTATTTTCAATCAGTGAAATTCGATTGGTTGAAATACAAGAGAAACTTTGTTCAGATGTAGAAAAAGCATCAGAGCAGGTAACCTCTTTTATAAAAGCGCGCACAGTAAATTGTATCCACTTATTATATATGATAGAAGTATTTATGAATAATGTTTAGCTATAAATATTGAAAATTTAATACTTATGGTACTAATGTTTTCTTGAAATTTTTGTCATCAACTTTTTTTAATATTCCAGTCAGTATATTGTCTCCGCCGGGACAAGATGACTTTTCTTTCCGAGTTCACTTCAGCATAATATCCAGAAAATATGTTTCTTTCTAGAGAGTATTCGAAAATAACAGAAAGTGTGTTATACCTGTGGGAAGAAGAAAACTTCCTAATAATGATAATAGTTTGTAGGAATTATGGTGAATTTTTTTATTAATAGCATCAAACCAGAAAATTATAAGTAGCTCTTTGTATGATAACTCTACATGTGAGATGGTAATAACTGTAATAAGATGGTCAAATATAAATTCAACCCCTTCACATGCAGGCTTTTAGCACCAAATTTGGTGAACTGTATTTTAAGTGTCAGTGATAAAACTGGTATCCTTATTTTCAGTGATCAACAACCTTAGATATGTTGTTGACACAATTCTGATGGCAGAATCTGAAGAGGACCTGAAGAACATTATATCTAGTAAAAACAAAGTGAGAAGCTCGGACTCTACCTAAATACGAAAAAAACAAAGATCATTATTCACAGTTTTCAACTAGATGGCAAAAGTTTTGAGATTGTGGTCAGATTTGATATCCTAGAATCAAAAATAGTAAAAGAGGGAACTTGCACAGAAGAAATAAAAAGACAAGTAGTTCTGGGTAAAACAGCCATGAGAAAGCTTACTAATATAATAATGAAAGACAAAGATGTTTCAATGAAAACAAAAATTAGAATTATAAATGCGTTGGTCTTTCCTGTCTTTATGTATGGATGGGAGAGCAAGAAAATAATTGATTCCTTCGAACTTCGGTGCTGGAGGAGGATGCTGAGAATTCCATGGACAGCTAAAAGGACAAACAAATCAGTTATTGAAGAAGTCAAGGTTGACTATTCTCTAGAAGCAACAGTCATTAAACAAACTCTCTTACTTTGGCCATGTAATAGGGCGCGGTAGCCCGGTCGATAAGATACTCGCCTAAAGTACCAAAGGATGTTTAGAGGTGTTGCGAGTTCGATACCCGGTTCGTCCTTGTCAGAAAACTTTCCTGACACGGGTACAACAAAAAAAAAACGGCGACTTGACCGCAGCAAAAAATTGCTACTGCAGGGAGTCCCCCATCAAGGGCTTAGCGCACCAACCTCTCGATGAGTATAAAAAACAAGCCTGCCTTTTCGGAATCAGCAATAAATTGTAGGTCCCGGTCTAATTAGCCCTCGTGTGCAGAAAATCACCATGGTGCGACAAAAATGATCAAATGATTGGCCATGCGCACAGAAGGCTCACTAGAAAAAATTGTAATGCTCGGAAGAATGGAGGGAACGAGAGGAAGAGGCAGACCAAGCACTAGATGGATAGAAAAGATGTTGCAAAGTACTGGAATGAAGCTAGCACAACTGAGACAAGCTGTGAATGACAGACCAGCTTGGAGAGCCATGATCTATAGTCACCAGGAGTCAAAATCGACTCGATGGTTCCTAACAATAATTCAATGTACTTTATGGGTTTTGACAATTTCTGTCTTCGTAAAAGTTTGCACATTAATTTCTTTAAAATCTTTCTTTTTTTCATCTACTGGCAAGCACAATCTTTTCCATTTTGTTGAAATTGATGGCAAAAGATGGTAACATGCTGTCAATGTTTACAGTTTCCGAGCTCTGAAAATAAACTTATAAATTAAGTGTTTTTATTTATTTTTATTCAATATTGTTCGGCTGAGGCCTATACAAGAGGACGTGGAAGTTATGAATGACAAAAATGACTATTGATGGAACAGGAAAATTCGGAAAACGTAGTGCAATCTACAATATTTGGTGGTAGGTTGTTCCAGTCAATAATAGTTCTTGAGAAGACGCTAAATTTGTGACAATCTGAAAAGGCAAAGATCGGCTGAAATTTTTGGGAATAGTTGAGTCTAACAGAGAAATGTGAGTGTTTAATTAGAATGTTGGAAGTGTCAATATTAAAAACCCATGGAGGGTTTTATAAAGAAAAGTCAAATGAGAGATAAGTCCATGAGAAGAGAGCGGTTGGATATTGAGTTGGCGCTTGAGTTCCGATTTGGAGACAGGTGAAGACCAACAATTGAAAATGAAGCAAGTGGACTTATTTTGGATAGATTCTAATTTGTCTATGTTGGTTTGGATATGGGGATCCCAGGTTTCACAGGCATAGGAGAGAACAGGGAGAATATATGTCTGGTAGCACAAGTGACGGACATGACGGGTGGAGTATTTCAGATTATGGCAAAGGAAAAAGAGTTTTTGGAGACATTTATTAAAGATATAATCAACGTGAAGGTTCCAGCGGATATCTTAAGAGATTATAATTCCCAGGTACTTGTAATGGAAAACCTCAGAGATCAGAGAGTTGTTTATTGAGTAAGGGAAATTCTTTTACGAGTAACTTTCATAAAAACAGTTTTGAAAGTTGATGGGTAATTCCCAGGTTGAGCACCATTCGGAAATGTTAAGGTTGTGTTGGAGAGATTCTCTTGGTCGGGAAGATTGGACACTGTTTTGTAGATGACACAATCATCAGCAAAGAGTTTGATACAGCAGTTTATGGAGTTGGGTAGATCATTTATATAAATTAGAAATAGTAATGGCGAGAGGACCGAACCCTGGGGTGTGCCAGACTTGACATGAAGGAATGGGGAGTTCTGGCCCTTGTATGAGACAAACTGGGTACGGTTAATGAGGAAAGCCTTCACCCATTTCAGCAGCTGAACATTTAGACCAAGGTTTGAAAGTTTTAGTAGAAGTTTATTAGCAGATAATAAACAAAAATAAATACAATAGAAAAATTCTCACAATACGAAACTCAGATAACAGATCACTATCCAGTATTAGGATATATAAACTTTATACAAAAGGAAATAGAAGAAAATGATAAAAATATTACGCTCTTTTTTGGAATTACGCTCTTTTTTGTATGCTCGGGAAGAGACACTGGTTTTTACCACTTCTTTCAATTTTCTCAAGTGAGAATCAGATGGATCTTTCTTTAATTCTTTATAAGGACCACTCAAAATATGTGATATCATCAAATCATGATGTTCAGTTCACAGCCGAATTTTAAACTAACAATGAACTCTCTTTCTTGGACGTATTAGTAATGGAACAGAAATCACAGTTCCAAACCTCGGTCTATCGTAAGCCTTTTGCAGTCTCATTACCACCTCATTTCAGATCTTGCCATCCCATGCAACAGAAACTTTCGTCTTTTCGCACCTATGTAGCGAGAGCATTTAACATCTGTTCAGATCGGAACACTTTAGACCATGAACTTGAAATCATCAGAGCAATTGCGATAGACAGGGGGTTCAACACCAAGATCGTTGACGAATTAAGTAGAAAATTCTTGAAACTGGCACGAGGAACCACTCTAGAAAATATTACAGAGAGACCACTCAGAGAAAGTGTAGTCATACCCTACGATCCAATACTCTCACTGAAGATCAACCCGATTCTTGAAAAGTTTAATCTAACAACCATAGATGTGCCCACTAAAAACTTTGGTTTTGATGCCCCCTAAAGATGCTATACCGCAGAATAAACAATGGGGCATTTATTACATTCCATGTGGTGATTGCTCTCTTGGTTATATAGGACAGACAAGGAGACCCATAAAAGCAAGATTAAATGAACACGCTCGCTGTGTTAAGAATCAGGAATGTGAAGAATTGACCATCGCCGCTCACTGTTGGCAAGAAGGCCATAAATTCAAATTTCAAGAAGTGAGAGTTT
Organism: Pholcus phalangioides; assembly: GCF_987345545.1. Classification (NCBI taxonomy): domain Eukaryota; kingdom Metazoa; phylum Arthropoda; class Arachnida; order Araneae; family Pholcidae; genus Pholcus; species Pholcus phalangioides. The sequence goes on along the minus strand of NW_028301625.1, from coordinate 18,407,798 downwards.
TTCACAAAGTCAAGTCCACAGTTGATCTAGATTTCTACGAAGGCACATATATTTGGGCCTTCAAAAATATACTAGTGAACGATAATAAATCTACACCCCCCGATCGCAACACCATGGCTTAAATTCATTTCGAGCGGGAATTACAAGAAAATTCAAATGGACCAATCGGATAGCACTATTCCGCAAATGTCCAATCAGGACGCTGCATTAGTATCTCACGCAGGCTCACAGCTTCATTCTGACCACGACGTTTGAAGTGAACAGACATACTTCTTCCGCTGAGCAACCGTGCGTGAAGATTCGGTATTCAACCCAAATGGGAAACTCTGTCAGCGAAACTAGTGGTTAAATTTTTCCTCTGAAGACGGCACCCATTGGTGTTGAAATGCATTAGGACTTTTATTATTTTTTGTGCATTTGCCTTATTCGTTGGTGTCTTCTAAATACTATGTTAATAGCCTAATAAAATTTTCATTCTTAAGAGCACGGTAGCCCAGGTTGATAAGATACTCTCCTAAAGTATCAAAGGATGTTTAGAGGTGTCGGAGTTGGATACTCAGCTCGTCCTTGTCAGAAAACTTTGCAATACCATGCAATCAATCATACAAATAATAACATAAGATCCAATAACAATATACTCATGTTTTCTATAAATACCAGTCTTGAATTTATATTACAACAATGTAATATAACAATCCATCTATGTGTAAAATTTGTTTCATAAATACAAAAATAAATATATATATATATACTTCATATTAAACAATTATCAACCGACACAAACCATAATAGGCTGTTGCTAAAAAAAATATCAACAGAGAAACCATTATATACCTGCTGGAAGGACATTCTTGTCCCTTGATGTCAAAAGTGTGTGTTATACATGTTTGTATATTGTATATATGTACATTTTTCATATTTGTGTAATTAAAAAAAAAAATTGTGAAGAGGAAAGTAGACAAAAAGCAGTTAGCCAAAGTAGATTTCGATCAACTCCTGACTCAGAAATTGCCTTATCAATAAGCTAATGTATCACACCATTTCTTAAACCACCAGTTTATCCTATCATAATGCACACAGAGGGAATTATGTTGTCAATGCATCTTCACTTCATGGTCAACCCCACCAGCAATCAAATGTGAAACTACATCTTGGTGAACTCTCTACCTCCTTTTCACTTTTCCTGTTTTCTCTTATGACACGTGGAGCATCGGAATCAAAATTAGCTTTCGGTTACTATGAGCTGGAAGAATAAAATAACAGGAACAAAAAAGTAGCAGAGGAAAAACGAGTTCGTAAAATAAAGAGTTAATGGAAATGAGAGTTCTAAAGTAGAACAGATTTTAACATTAGCTCTATGGCATGCTGTTCGAGACACAAGACCAGTTCGTAAAACAGAGCGTGTTTGTAAATTGGAGTTTCATAAAATTGAATGTCGACTGTAATGTTATTTTATTCTAGTTAATGAAAATCTGATGAATAGAAAAAAAAAGAAGATTGTCATCAATCAGTAATTGGAACGATAGGGGGTGGGGAAAGGAGGAGAGAAAAAGACTGTCCTCAATATATTTTGTAGTTTATGTATTGTATTGCATTTTGAAGTCGATGTCCTGTTTTTGGTGATGGAAACAATTCTTTGTATTGGAAAAAGTGAAAAATTCTGAAATTTATATGAATTTTTGTAAAATTTAAAAAAAAAAACAAATTGGGGGTTTAACTGGATATTGTGTTGTTATAAATTTTGACTTGGATATTTTTTAAAAAAAAGGTGTATTGTATGTTCACAAATAAAGTGAAGAAAATAAACTTCAAATGAAAAAAGTGAAATTTCTAAAATACTTTTACTGTTCTACTTTAGTTATATACTACTTAGTTTTACTACAGATTTCTACTATAGATTTCTTTTTATTTTACAGTGTCATCATTTAGCTGAAGAATATGAATCTTTTATAGAGGAATGGTGGTTTAAAAAAAAGAAAGTCTTTCCTGATGTCTATTATTATTTATGTATTGATAAAATACAAGGTGAAATTTTTTAATCATTCTTCCACTTATAAATGTTAGGATAAGAGAATATAAAAATATATCTTTTGGCATATCAATTGACCATTTCTTATGCACTATTAGTCATTGATATTAAGTTTGATAGTTGTACACAAATATGTCTGATCTTTAATTCAGTAGTGTGACAATACTACCACAGTCATTGAGGTCATTTGGTTCATTTCTACTCCTGCACCCACGAATCGAATGTTTGTAGCACTCAGAGCTGGACAAATGTCTAAAAATTTACATGCCTGGCGAGGCATGTGACTTAAAATAATACCATCCTCTTAAACTAATACATCAGTATTTCACATGCCTGAAAAATATTATAAAATATTTTAATTGCATTTACTTATTTCACTGTAAAAACCATTTCTCTTATTGTTAAAAAGAATGCACAAAATAACTTCATGTACAGTCGAATTCCATTTTCACAAATACCGTTATAGCAAAAATCTTGTTATGAAAACTTTTCCAATCCTTTAATAAATTTACATCGAAACAATGTATTGCAAATTCTGATATTAGAGAATGAAAAATATACTATATCAAATTCAAAAACAAATTTCTGAAAATCAACAAAAAGTACAGAACGTTAAAAAAATGATCTCATAAAATCAGTTTCAGAGAATTAACTTGCTGAACTGTTGGTAAAGAAGGGCTTTTCTTCTGTGGCTTGTGAAGAGAAATTTTAACTGATACAGTGCATGAAAAAGAAATGAAATTTGTGGTAAGCCAGTGCTATATGCTTCAGGAATGTTTCTTCTGCTTCAAAATGAGTGGCTTTGAAGCGAAATAGATTTCGATTAAAAAAAACCTTGATCATTTATGAAACTGATGCTGGAGTAAATGAAAAGAAAGTGGCTTAAAATATGACATATTTATTTATTTATACAATATTGTTGGCCCTTGGGCCTATACAAGATGATGCGATTGAGAATGACAAAGGTATTGTTTGATATTGGATAAAAAAACTAGTGATAGTGGGAGATTCAACAATAGAGCTTGGGTGTTTGTTCCATTCACCAATGGTATGAGGAAAGAAGCTGTATTTAAAGCAGTCAGTGGAAGCAAAAATAGGTTTTAATTTAAGGGTATGGTCGAGTCTTCTAGAGATGTAGGATGGTTTGGCTAAGATACCAGAAATATCTATGTTGAACTGACCATGGAAAATTTTATAAAACAATGTTAATCGAGAAATGAGATGAAGAGTAGAGAGAAGGAGGAGATGAAGTTCATTTTTAAGTTCGAACACAGAAATGAAAGATGACCAGCAGTCGTGAACAAATCGGGCGGATTTATTTTGAATTGATTCGAGCTTGTCTGTATTACTGGAGGTGTAGGGGTCCCAAATTTCAGCGGCGTAGGAGAGGATGGGAGAGAGAGATAAGTTTGGTAACAGAGAAGTCTGATATCCCGAGTAGAGTGTTTAAGATTGCGGCGGAGGAAGAAAAGTTTGAGACACTTCTGGTAAATATAGTCAACGTGTTTGTTCCAACGTAGGTCGGCTGAAATTATGACACCAAGGTATTTGATATGAGAAACTTGGGATAACGTTAAATGATTGATGGAGTAGGAGTATTCAAGAGGAAGAAGTTTATGGGTAACTTTCATGTGAACCGTTTTTGAAATATTCATTGGCATTTGCCATAGGGAAGACCAGTCGGCAATGGAAGCCAGGTTATGTTGGAGAAGTTCTTGATCAGATTGATGGTGAATGATACGGTAAATTACACAGTCATCAGCAAATAGTCTAGTGGTGCAGTTGAGGGATTGTGGAAGGTCATTGATATAAATTAGGAAAAGTAACGGGGAGAGGGTCGATCCTTGAGGGGTCCCAGACTTTACGGGGGCGGATGGTGAGTTATGATCATTAAAATGAACGAACTGTTTATGGTGTTTTAGGAAAGCCTCCACCCAATTAAGTAATTGTACGTTAAGGCCAAGGCATGAGAGTTTGAGAAGTTTATCATGGGGAACTTTATCAAAGGCTTTAGAGAAATCTAGGAATACGATATCAATTTGTAGGTTTTTATCAATGGCTTCAGAGAGGTCGTGGATGAAGAGGGCCAGTTGGGAGGTAGTAGAGAGAGATTGTCTAAAGCCGTGTTGGTTGGAGAAAAAAAGCTGATGGAGTCTAAGGGGATACGGATTTCTTTTGCTACAATATGTTCGAAGATGTTACAGCAGGAGGAGGTGATTGCTATTGGCCTGAAGTTAAGGGGATTGGAAAGTGAACCCGATTTGTGGATGGGAATAATTTTATTGATTTTCCAGTCGTTCGGGAGGGTAGCAGAATTTAGTGAAACATCGAACAGGATTAAAAAATAGTCTGCGACTTCATCAGCACAGAATTTAAGAATAGAATTTGGGATGTTGTCGGGCCAACAGAATGGGGTTTCAGTTTTTTCAATAGTTTTAGGATACCTTGTTTGGAGAAGGATATTGGGGGTGAGTTGTGGATATAATCAAAAAAAGAGTATTGGGGAGGAGAGGGGTCTATTGAAAAAACCGAGCAGAATGCTAAATTGAATTCAGCACTCATCTCTGAAGGAGAAGATGTATGTTTATTTGAACTTCTGAGGGAAGTGGGACCAACAGATTTAGGTCTAAGGTAACTCCCAAATTTTGTTGGATTGGTTTTTAAGTAATGGGGTCGAGAATGAAAGAGGTATCTGGACTTTTGGACGGAAATGAGGTTTCTGAGGTCGAAATTATGGATTTGAGTGTATTGGATTTGTTGGTTGTATATTTGAAGGCGATTCGACGGATTTTCCTCTTTAAATGAATAATATCTCTGGTGATCCATGGATTAAAAAAATACTTAGAAGAAACTTTTTTAATTGGAACTGTAGCTAAGCATTTGTCTATAATACATTTAAAAGAGGTCCAGAGGGTGTGGATATAGTTAGAAGAGGATATGGATAAGAAATCATTGAAGTGAGAACGAAAAATATTTTGCATAAGTGAATAATTTGCCTTGTTGAAATTACGTTTAGTGGCGAAATTGTAGGATGGGATAGGGTGGCAGAGGAAAAAGTTAATGACTAGGATATTATGGTCGCAACAACCCTCAAAGATGCAAGTGGAAAGTATTGAAATTCGATTGGAGGTAGCAATGAGATCTAAGGTAGAGCTGTAGTAAAGCGTGGTTCTTGTGGGTTCTAAAATGGATTGGACCAAGTTAAATTTAAGGAAGATATCTAAAACTTTGTTATTAATTCTGTGATTGCCGAACAGGGATTCCATATTTTTCCAGTCAATGCTAGGAAGATTCTAGTCTCCAGAGATAATAATAGAATGTATATATTAAAATTTTTCAAGAATAATTTCCAGTTGATCAAAAAGGTGGAAATCAGGAGAGGGAGGGAAATAGACAGAAAAGATGGCAAGTGGGAGACAGTTGGGTTGAAGCCATTCGGCTCCAACAATTTCGAGTTCGGAATTTTTGACTGGCTCTCCAAATTTGACCACGAAGCTTGCGTGTATCGAAGGAGAAATCTTCTGCGATAGATATGTTGCTGTTTTTAATTTTGGAGGCATGTTTTAGAATCTCACTTTTGATTTTAAATTTGTTGCATTTTATTATGGAAAGTCTGGATCCGTGGGTCTTTTTGGAACCTATTCTATGACAGCGGTCAATCTCACTAGGTGAAATATTTATGTCAAGGTGATCAGAATTTTCACCTTGAAGTCAGACTCTTCAGGAATGTTTCGGAAAATCATCCCGGCGAGACCGATCCTCAAGATCGATGACTTTATTGGTACGGGAAGATTGGAGTTCAGAGAGATTTGAGGATAGGTCATAGACTTTGTTTTGGAGTTCCTCTACGGTAGAAAGTTTCTCCTCAACTGCACTAAGACGCTGGGATAGATCACTTAGCTGATGACTGAATGAGTCCTGTTTTTGGGTGAGGAGGGTAAGTTTGTCAAGAATGGCTACTTGGGTGTCTTGAATATTACGGAGAATGGATGAGTTATCCGAAACAGTCGAAGATTCAGACGAAGGATTTGATCTATTTTGACAGCGTGTTGGGAAGTGGCTGACCCTAGGACCAGGGTTGGATTCGATATCTCCCGCCAGTAATAGCAAGCTAGCCAAGTGGGTAAAAAGGAAGAGGTTCTGAATGGAACAAATTCGAATGACGGTTACAAGTACCGGAGCGAAAAAGGGGTTTTCTTTAAAACACACATATAAACTGAAGAGCCAAAAAAACTGGTACAGGCATGCGTATGCAAATAAAAAGATATCGAACCAATCAGAGTACGGCGCTGCGGTCGGCAACGCCTATGTAACACAACAAGTGTCTGGCATAGTTGTTAGATCGGTTACTGCTGTTACAATGGCAGGTTATCGAGATTTAAGTGAGTTTGAACGTGGTGTTATAGTCCGCGCATGAGAGATGGGACATAGCATATCCGAGGTAGCGATAAAATTTGGATTTTCATGTACGACCATTTCAAGAGTGTACAGTGAATATCGGGAATCCGGTAAAAAATTAAATCTACGACATCGCTGTGGCCGGAAAAAGATCATGCAAGAACGGGACCAACGACAACTGACGAGAATCATTAAACGTGACAAGCGTGCAACCCTTCCGCAAATTGCTACAGATTTCAATGCTGGGCCATCAACAATTGTCAGCGTGCGAACCATTCAATGAAACATCATCGATATGGGCTTTCGGAGCCGAAGGCCCACTCGTGTACCCTTGATGACTGCACGACACAAAGCTTTACGCCTTGCCTGGGCCCGACAACACCAACATTGGACTGTTGAGGACTGGGAAACACGTTGCCTGGTCTGACGAGTCTCGGTTCCAATTGCTTTTGCAACGTCCCTTAAGGGAGTTGCTTGCCCGGTTCGAAATATCCAGCAATAAAGTGGCAAACGACAAGTGGAAAATGATTAGAAACAAACTTTCGCATGAAATATTATTATTTATTCAATTATATGGGTTAGTTAATTTTAACAATGGATTAGTATATCTTGGAGCCCTCTATTTGACGTTAGCAGTAAAGATACTGGCTCACCAATTGATGATCAACAACAGTCAACCTGTGCAGCGATCGGACATCCGATGTTGTTAGCTTTTCCGTAAATACCATAGGAGTTTTCTCAGTTGAGAACCGGAACACCTTGATCAGTTCCTGGGGGCCTCTCGGTTGAGGGCCGGACCACCTTGCTCAGCTCCGGGGGGCCTCTTGGTTGAGGGCCGAACCACCTTGATCAGCTCCGGGGGCCTCTCGCTTGAGGGCCGAACCACCTTGATCAGCTCCGGGGGCCTCTCGGTTGAGGGCCGAACCACCTCGATCAGCAATGAAGAACTTTGACTGTGAAGATTGTTTTATATTTTGATTCCGGACCTGCCGGAAAACGGATTCAAATAATGTAGATTATTGCATTTTAACAATTCAGCCTAAGGCCAATAGATACGGTAGTAAGACGGTGAACCGTCCTACTAGAGGGCTTCAATTGAACAGAACAAGATTAGACGAACGCAATGTGAGAGACAAAGAGGGAGGAATTTGTACTCCCCTTTTACAAGAAGTTTGGGACCACATGTCCTCGCATGGCCTTTTCGCCTCAACAAAATTATCGAATTTGCATATTCATGCGTCACTATTATAAACATTACAATTTAATTACATTGGAATCTGGCAACATGACATAATCCGGAGAGCTGATCAGACTCTCCCGATTATGTAAACATTACTAACATAACAATATGAAATGAATTGTTCCGACGGAGGTCTGCAGCCCCCCGCCGAAAATAAGTGAGTACAACACTATATTTTCGTATCCGCACAACGAGACTTGCAACAACTCCCCCGGGAAGTTCTTCGATAAAAATAATTTAAACTGGGCTAAGCCTCGCCCAACTATACATATATTGGATCAAACCCCTCCACGAAAATAGCGGCATCGTCGTCATGAGGGAAATTAATTTATGTGGGACATCAGTAGCCCGACCTCTGGCCCGTTCTCGTTCGACAGCCGAAAGACCCCACCCGCCGACTGCCGAACTAATCGAACACTCTGGCCCTTACCGGTTCGCCAGTGGGCCCTCGGGTGGTTTCCGGTAACTGAGAGGTCCCTGGGGTCTAAAATAAGAAGGAATTTCCCACATAACGACAAGACCACCATTAACGTAGAGGGATCGGATCCCGATACGTTACATTCCCCCTCACCACGGAAGAATTTTTCCCAAAAAAAAAAAAAATTCTATAGGTTAAAAAAAGTTAATTTACAGAAATACTTGCAAAAACTATGTTAACATATCACCTGGTATATTAAACTTCCCACTAAAGGAAAAGTTATCGACAGCCAAATCAGTATCCCGATTTTGTAAGTATCGCGAAATTTCAACACTGCTTCTGAATTTTGTCCCTTCGGGAGAGTAATAATAGACGTCAATACGAGGTTCTTTTTTCCTCTTAACGAGAACCCTTTGCCACCCTCTCTGAATCGGAACCAAAAACTTAGAGTAACCTACGGAAGATTTAATGAAATTCGTTTTCACCATCTTAGGAGTGGTGTCGTCCTCGGGATTTTGCCGGTTAAAGGACGTACTAGAGTTAGTGCAATTAGCACTATTTAAGGGCGTTTGTGAAACATGATGTCGACTCGGATTACTGGAAGTGTGTTGTACAAGGACCTCTCTACTCTCAGGTGACTGCGGGACAGGCTCAAGAACGATTTGGTCACTACTAACGAATTTTTTCAAGTCACAAGCATTGACTTTATAGACATTATCATTGGATAAATCCACTATCAGGTAGACAATAGGTGAAATTTTTTCCAGGACTCTACACGGGCCGTCCCATCGTGGTTTCAACTTCGCCATAACATTGCCTTGCGCACTAGAACAGAAATGCGTTCTCCTTAATACCAAATCATCCTGATTAAAGGTGTGCAATAATCTTTTTTTGTCATAATATCTTTTTTGTCTCCTTTGTTGTTTTTTGACATTTTCCTTAACTTGCTTAAGTAAGTTTTCGGGCAAACTCACCCTTTCCCAAACCGGTATGTCCATAGCCCAGTCAAATGGTAAAACTAATTCTCTACCAAGAAACAATTTAGCTGGCGACTGACCCGTAGTTTCCGAGGGAACCGACCTAATAGCAAGACCAAAAAAGGTTAAATTTTTGTCCCAGTCTTTATGTTTATCACCAACATAACAGGAGATCATCTGTTTAATTGTCTTATTAAATCTCTCGGTAAGGTTTGATTGAGGATGATAGGGGGTTGTGAACCTTTGCTTGACCTGGAGAACTTTACAAGTTTCCCTCATAAGGTTTGATATAAAACAAGAACCATTATCGGAAACTAATCTTTTTGGAAAGCCATATCTCATACAGTACTCATGAACAAACTTTTTAGCAACTGCACTTGTCGTAATTCGTCTTAGTGGAAATAACTCTACCCACTTTGTGAAATAATCGATGACGACTAACAGATGCACGTTCCCTCTGGAAGAAACGGGAAAGGGACCCATGGTGTCAATCCCAACCATTTCTCCTGGATGATCAACAGAGGTTGACACCATGCCTCCCCATCGCCTCGTATTGTCGAATTTGCATGTTTGGCATTTTTTACAGGACAGGACAAATTTTTTTATATCTTTACGCATACCGGGCCAGAACGCGCGTTGTCGGCATCGCTGAAGAGTTTTATTGACTCCCATGTGACCTGAAATGGGATGCATGTGCATTTCAGTCAAAAATTTCTCTCTACATGGTGGAGGAATTACTAGCAATTTTTTATTCCTGAATCTAAAAAACAATTTTTGATTTTCGAAAAGGTAATACTTTTCAATTTTTTCATCAATTTTTTGTCTTCCGACAGATTTATCATTAAAATACTGTATAATATCTTGGTAATTTTTTTTCTGTTGAACAATTAACTCAGGTAAATCCAAAAACGAGAACAAATATAATTTATTATCAATTTTTTCCTCGAAATCAGTTTCGGCGGTGACAACAGCGGGCATTCTGGACAGGGCATCAGGGGCCTGCATGGTCGAACCTTTTCTATATTCAAACTTTAAAGGATATTCCTGTAGTAATTGAGCCCATCGGCTTAACCTCCCCTTCAATTGTTTAGCCTCAAAATACCAGGCGACTGCCCTGTGATCCGTTACTATAGTAACAGGTTCTCCTGAAAACCAGGCTCGAAATTTATTACACGCCCATATAACAGCGAGTCCCTCCTGTTCTGTTACCGAATAATTTTTTTCTGCTGAATTCAAGGTACGACTGGCATAGGCTAACGGCTTTTCCCCGTCAGGCTCAACTTGCTGCAAAATGGCTCCAAGCCCAATTCCTGAGGCATCTGTGTAAATTTTTAAGGCACAATCTTTTTTTCTTGTGGTTAGAACGGGAGCACAAGACAAGAGATGTTTCAATTTTTCGAACGCCTGTTGGTGTATTTTGTCCCATTTGAACCTTTGCCCTTTTTTTGTCAGGCCGTAAAGGGGGTTAGCGACATCACCAAAATGGGGAACAAATTGCCGGTACCACCCGCAGAGTCCCAGAAAACGTTGCACCTGTTTTACTGTTTTAGGCCTAGAAAAACTCAAAATGGCGTCGGTTTGGTCCTGTTTTACGTGCCATCCTTCTTTGGTCAAACAGAGACCTAGATATTCCAAATTTTTTTTATAGAGATTACATTTGTCTGGCTTAAGAGTTAAGCCTGCTTTTTCCAAACACGAAAATACTGTTTTCAAGTTTTGTAAATGTTCCTCAAAATTCGAACTGTAAACGACAATGTCATCCAAATAAAAATCGGCACACTTACCGACTAAGTGGCCCAGGATTGTAGTCATCATGCGTTGGAACGTGGCCGGGGCATTGTTGAGTCCAAAGGGCATTACCTTAAATCGGTACATTCCAGAATCGGTTATGAATGCCGTTTTGTCCCGATCCTCTAGCCGCACTGGAACTTGCCAATACCCTGAGGCCAGATCGAACGTAGAGACGAATCGTGCGTCACCCACTCGTTGTAGAATTTGATCGATGAAAGGCAAGGGGTACCGATCCTAGCCCCCAAAATTGCAACGTCCCTTATGGGAGTTGCTTGCCCGGTTCGAAATATCCAGCAATAAAGTGGCAAACGACAAGTGGAAAATGATTAGAAACAAACTTTCGCATGAAATATTATTATTTATTCAATTATATGGGTTAGTTAATTTTAACAATGGATTAGTATATCTTGGAGCCCTCTATTTGACGTTAGCAGTAAAGATACTGGCTCACCAATTGATGATCAACAACAGTCAACCTGTGCAGCGATCGGACATCCGATGTTGTTAGCTTTTCCGTAAATACCATAGGAGTTTTCTCAGTTGAGAACCGGAACACCTTGATCAGTTCCTGGGGGCCTCTCGGTTGAGGGCCGGACCACCTTGCTCAGCTCCGGGGGGCCTCTTGGTTGAGGGCCGAACCACCTTGATCAGCTCCAGGGGGCCTCTCGGTTGAGGGCCGAACCACCTTGATCAGCTCCGGGGGCCTCTCGGTTGAGGGCCGAACCACCTTGATCAGCTCCGGGGGCCTCTCGCTTGAGGGCCGAACCACCTTGATCAGCTCCGGGGGCCTCTCGGTTGAGGGCCGAACCACCTCGATCAGCAATGAAGAACTTTGACTGTGAAGATTGTTTTATATTTTGATTCCGGACCTGCCGGAAAACGGATTCAAATAATGTAGATTATTGCATTTTAACAATTCAGCCTAAGGCCAATAGATACGGTAGTAAGACGGTGAACCGTCCTACTAGAGGGCTTCAATTGAACAGAACAAGATTAGACGAACGCAATGTGAGAGACAAAGAGGGAGGAATTTATACTCCCCTTTTACAAGAAGTTTGGGACCACATGTCCTCGCATGGCCTTTTCGCCTCAACAAAATTATCGAATTTGCATATTCATGCGTCACTATTATAAACATTACAATTTAATTACATTGGAATCTGGCAACATGACATAATCCGGAGAGCTGATCAGACTCTCCCGATTATGTAAACATTACTAACATAACAATATGAAATGAATTGTTCCGACGGAGGTCTGCAGCCCCCCGCCGAAAATAAGTGAGTACAACACTATATTTTCGTATCCGCACAACGAGACTTGCAACAACTCCCCCGGGAAGTTCTTCGATAAAAATAATTTAAACTGGGCTAAGCCTCGCCCAACTATACATATATTGGATCAAACCCCTCCACGAAAATAGCGGCATCGTCGTCATGAGGGAAATTAATTTATGTGGGACATCAGTAGCCCGACCTCTGGCCCGTTCTCGTTCGACAGCCGAAAGACCCCACCCGCCGACTGCCGAACTAATCGAACACTCTGGCCCTTACCGGTTCGCCAGTGGGCCCTCGGGTGGTTTCCGGTAACTGAGAGGTCCCTGGGGTCTAAAATAAGAAGGAATTTCCCACATAACGACAAGACCACCATTAACGTAGAGGGATCGGATCCCGATACGTTACACTTTGAACTGATGGACGTGTATGGGTATGGAGACAACCTCATGAATCCATGGACTCTACATGTCATCAGGGGACTGTGCAAGCTGGTGGAGGCTCTGTGATGGTATGGGGCATGTGCAGTTGGCGTGATATGGGACCCCTGATACGTCTATATGACTCTGACAGGTACGTAAGCATCCTGTCTGATCACTTGCACCCATTCATGTCTATTCCGACAGACTTGGACAATTTCAGCAGGACAATGCGACACCCCACACGTCCAGAATTGCTATAAAGTGGCTCCAGGAACACTCTTCTGACTTTAGACACTTCCGCTGGCAGCCTAAATCCCCAGAAATGAACATTATTGAACATATCTGGGATGCCTTGCAACGTGCTGTTCAGAAGAGATCTCCACCCCCTCTTACTCCTATGGATTTATGGACATCCCTGCAGGATTCATGGTGTCAATTACCTCCAGCACTACTTCAGACATTAGTCGAGTCCATGCCACGTCGTGTTGCAGCACTTCTGCGGGCTCCCTACACGATAGTAGGCAGGTGCACCAGTTTTTTTTGGCTCTTCTGTGTATTTTAAATAAGAAATTGATGGTGGAGCAAAAAATAGTAACACACTGTACATAATAATTTTAAATGTCGGATGCAGGATCAACACAAAGGATATTAAATTGATAAAAATTAAATAAGTTAGTATGAAAATGTGAACCTATAGAAATGGACTTGAATATAACATTGTTTTTGACAAAATGTCGATACTGCATCGTGAAAGTCCATGGGTAGCGACATTTAAATACAAGCGGTGAAGCCCACTTCGATAACGAATTCCAGGTGGCAGCAGTAGTTGCGAGACGAGACCACTTTTGGAGAGGGGTGGTTTGGCAGCTACGTTCCGAATTGAATGGTGATGTCATACTGGGCTTGTATCTGGAGGAGATGGCGGAGAAAAACCCAGAGACGGCATGACGAGTATTTTTTCCTCCCAGAAGTGAACAGTAGAGTAGAGTTGATGGTTCCTGCAGGTTTATCACCAGGAAAATCTGTAGAAATAGACTTGAATACATATAACATTGTTTTTGACAAAATGTCGATCTTGCATCTGTGTACTCTTTCTACATTTATGAAAAATCGGACTAAGTATGAATTTTGAATTCAAATAGCAGTTATAGGATCCCATAGAAAAAAGACTAAACTTCCAAATTTTCAAGAAGTGGATGTAGCTGTCTTTACAGGGCATTCATTCAAGAGGTTTTCCAGAAACATGCATGATTCCGGATATTCATTGCCACAACATGCCAGTTACCAGCTCACTTATATGAGAAAAGACTTAAGAATTTGCATGTGAAATCTTTCAAGCATTACATGCGTATATTTTAGAGGAATAATACTTGTACAGTGGAACCTCCCAATAATCGACACCCATGGAACTGAAGATTTTGTTTGCTAAGGAGGAGCAAGATTTCTTCAGCATGTTTTCCCCGAACAATTGGGTACTGTTGTGATTAACAAATTTTGTGGTTATTACAGACAAGATTGGGTTGGAAGTTCGAGAAAAGTTTCTGGGTTTCATTAATACAGATGTATGTACACATATTAAAATGGAGGTATATTTTAAAAGCAATTGGAGGGGGCCCCATGCCATCTCATCTGTTATCTTACACTTGTCATATTATATACACAGGATACAAAAAAACGAAATGAGAATCTTATTGTGAAATATAAAATATCCATCGGAGCATGTCATCCGTCTCGCCAAGTATGGCTGCAAACGCGAATGACACGTGTGTCATCAAGCTCTTCAAAAATAAGTTAGATTTGGTGCTTTCAGCACTCTCTTCGAAGCATAATATGGATAAGATGATACGTGATGGTGCTAAAGCAGCAACGAGTGAAATGTTAGGTTCTCTTCAGTTGTTAGAAGCTTTAATTATTTCAAAAAGCTCTAGTGTCGCATCGTGCTCATTGTCCATCTCTGGTGCCAAGCAAGTGAAGCCTATCACCTACTCTGCCGCCGTCGTCAAAGCGTCGCCAAGAGGGAAAGTTCTTGATGATGATATTCAAGGTGCCAGCTTGCCCAGCTGTCCTTCGAGAATTCTTCCTCCTATAGTGACGTCATCGGAAGCTGTCAAGGAATCCCCTGGGGCTACGTCTATTGATGTCCTCAAGCCTAAAAATGTGGTTGACTATGCTACCTCTGCCTCCAATGAAGATGGTTTTCGATTGGCTGTGAATCGGCGTCGTAGATGTCGAGGGGAAATTCTCGGCTCTCGTACAACGTCTTGCTTATTTGCGGCAGCTCCACCACGTCGACCCCCTTCGCAGAGTATTTATATTGGTCGTTGTGCTCCCAGTACATCTGCTGAAGACATACAGGAGTTTTTAAAACTGGAAAACATAGTTATCAATGAATGCTTGCTACTAAGCTCCAGTAGCGCTGCATATGCCTCTTTCCGCATTGAAACGGAAACCAGGAATGCTGATTTCTTGCTCTCGACACCGTCCTTTTGGCCCAGAGGAGTGATTGTAAGGAAATTCTTCTACCCAAGAAGAGTAGTACAGAATCTTTCCGATAAAGAAGCCCATGCTATACCTTCTGATGAATCTTCTAAGGCTACTTTGCAGAAAATGCCATGCGACAATGCGCATCCCAACACTGACATTGAAATTGAACCGCCTTCTGGGATTCTAACAGCGGAGATAGCGAATTCTGTCAATGAGTCTTCAAGTGCTGCTCCACAGAACGAAATTCCTGGGGAACCAGCAGATATTTGAGTAACACTAACATCGACTGACTATCAAGCACTTCTAAAACAAACACTACAATCACTGGTAAAAATTTCACTATGTACTATCAAAACGTTAGGGGTCTTAGAACTAAATTATCCATGATCAAATCGTCTATTTCGGCTCATAGTCACGATATTATTTGTTTGACTGAGACTTGACTTCATCATGACATCATGAATAGGGAATTCATTGATGATAGGTATACGGTTTTTAGAAAAGACAGGTATTCCAACTCCTTAAATAAAGGCGGGGGTGTACTGATAGCAGTTAAAACTAAATTCGTGGTCACCGAGATAAATCTTGATGAAGTTTCTTGCGAGGCAATTTGTATCAAGATTTTCCTTGAATCGGGTAAAGTTTTATTTTTGTGTATTGCTTATTTTATTCCCAATTGTAGCACTCAATGTTATATTGATTTTTTAAATCTTTTTGAAAGAATGAATTTGTGTGATAATTATGATCTTCTTGTGGTGGGCGACTTTAATCTCTCTGAAATTAATTGGTTCACTAATTTTAATTACTCTAATTCTAGATCTGTTTCAGATCTTTCAAATTTTATGCATTTGTTTGATTTAAAGCAATTGAATTTTGTCCAAGTCCTGTATTTGCGCGAATCAACATGGTTTTGTCAATGGTAGGTCTACTGTCACTAATCTCCTGACTCTTAATGCCTGTATTATCGACGCCATACATAAAAAACGACAACTTGATGTAATATATACTGATTTTTCAAAAGCTTTTGATCATATCGATCATGGAATTCTTATCAGCAAAATTAGTAAAATCGGTTTTAACTCTGACTTAGTGAATTGGTTCATTTCCTACTTATCCAACAGAATGTTGTATGTCTCCTATAAATCCAATTTAAGCCAAGGTTTTGTTGCTAGTTCTGGTGTCCCTCAGGGATCTGTGCTAGGCCCGTTGTTATTTATCATTTTTATCAATGATCTATCCGTACTTTTCAAAAATTGTCTACTCTTTGCTGATGATTTGAAGATTTTTAAAAGCATTGATTGTATTGATGTATGTTATAGCCTTCAAAATGAGCTGTCTTTACTTCACTAATGGTGTTTACTTAATAGACTTAATCTCAATATTGATAAATGTTTTGTTCTTTCATTCACTCACAAAAAGAATCCAATCTTTTTTACGTATAACATTAATAATAGCCAATTGCTTAGAAGAACCTCTGCGACCGATTTGGGAGTTATTTATAGTACCAATTTTAACTTTACTGATCACATTAAAAATCTTTGCTCTGTGTCATATAAAAAACTTGATTTGCTTAAAAGAATGTCGAGAGATTTCAAGGATAGTAATACGTTAATATCCCTTTTTAATACGCTTATAAGATCTAAACTTGAATATGCTTCAATTATCTGAAACCCATTTCACGCTTGCCATATTATGAGTCTTGAAATTATTCAAAACAATTTTCTAAGGTATTTATATTTCAAAAAATATGGTCCTTATAACAATATTCTATCTGCCACTCATCTACGAAACAGTTTCAATGTCAATAGCTTACAAAAACGCAGAAAGTACTTGCTCGTTATTTTTTTCAAGAAACTGTTGACTAACCAAATTGATTGTATACCAATTCTTAATGAAATCTGTTTTAATATTAAGTGTCACAATACAAGATCTAATTGTTTATTTGCCATCAAATCATATAATACTAATATTGGTAATTTCTGTGCTGTAAACAGATTTTCCGAATTTTATAATGCGCTTCCTCAACATCTGGATATTTTTCATTCGTCTGTTACCGACTTTAGAAGATTTTTGCTGTGATTGCGTTTTATATATCTTTGTATAGAATTTTTGTATTTTGCATAATTCTTTGTTACTTTTTATTTGTCTTTTGTGTACTTTATTATGTCACTTTTTCTATTCTGTGCAAATTTTTATTTTTACTGCAAGCTGTAATTGGGTTTAAACCTGTAGCTTTGTTTTATAAATAAATAAATAAATGTCATCTTGATTAACACCTTATTGGTGAGCAAATGAGCTTAAACTTGCAAACTAGAAGCCAGTATCGGTTTTATTGGGTTGAGTTCACTCGCTCCGGTGGATTTGATGAAAATATGCAAAATAGAAATGTGTTTGGGAATATATACAATTAGAGATCACCAGTGCCATCTCACTTAGCACCTTATTCGGTAAGCAACATGAGTACGACATACTTCGGTGTTTCTATTCGTTGGATCTAGAAGTGCTTGAAGGGAGGAAAGGCTATCAGTTATTATTAAAACTCATTCTTCTGCGTATTGTGTAGCTATTTCTATCGCTAACAAGTCTGCTTGAAAGTTACTATTGCTTTTATTTAGTGCCGCTTGCCACGTTTGCTTTTCTTTATTGTTTGTGTATAAACAATGGGCTGCCCCGACACCTTTGTTGGTTTTAGAGCCATCTGTGCATATGTGGGTGTTTGCTAGTTTTATATCATGGCCGTCAATCAAAATTTGATTGGGGGATAGTTGAGCAGGAGGGGTGGTAGTGCCAGCCATGCTCCTATGCTTCAAAGTTATTGGGGTCAGTCTAGAAGTTCTGGTTGAATGTTTTTACTAAACCTAATTGTGTTTGTGTAGACTGCTCCCATTTGGAGCTTTAGGTGTAGTTGGCAGTTGCGTGTGATCACCTGGAGTTCAATTGTGGCTGTTGTGTCATAGGCCCTGGTTATTGTTAAAAGAAATTTCCTCTCTGTGCGTTATCTAGGGCCTGTTGTGTTTTTTTGGTTGGATGCTTATACCAAGCTGAAGCGCCATGGGCTAAGAATCTCTCAACTACCATCTTGTAGATGGTGTTACTGATGCTTTGTGAGATGCCCCATGATTTGCCTGCTATTTTAGATAGTTTAAAATGGAAGCCAGTCTCGCTTTTAATTTTCATTCATTGATGTGTGATTCCCAGCCCAGGTCATTTTGGATGGTTACGCCTAAATATTTGAGATTCTTTAAAGATTTTAGTTGCCTTTGTCGCTAGCTGTGATACATTAACTGACCCTATCACAAAGGCAAAGTCATCAGTGAAGGCCTTGGATATGGGCCTCTTCTGGGAGGGGGAATTTTCGGGATTGATTGTCCACAAGATTCCACAAAGCCGGCTTGCTACATGAACCCTGTGAACAGCCAGTATCCTGTTTTCTACCCGCCAGGCCTTCTAGAGTTGTGATTAAGACATGTCTATTTGCTAGGAGGTCTGAAAGTATTGATTTAATGTTAGGGAGAGGAGTTTTGGACAGTTCTTGGTTGATTGAGGATAGGTCAGGTTGTTAAAAGCTCCTTTAATATTGATACTTATAAAAGCAACATCCAATTCTTTGCTCTTGAATTCGTTAATTTTAGAGAGGAGGGCGTAGTCTATAGAATTGCTTGTCAAATCATGCTTGCATGGTAAGTGGATGAATCTGCATCATGTCTACTCTGGTCTACGACCGGAAAGGTGATGTTCAACAGAACATGTAATTCCTATGGTGAGATTGAACCATATCTACTAAAATGAAATTTTTGAACTGAAAAAAAAACAATCGTAAAATTGTTCTTAACAATAAATTGAGGGTTAACCTGTGAATGTAAATTTACAAAATTCATTAAATGTAATAAAGCAATTGAAGTGATACAAAACAAACTTGTTTATTTATTTCCTACTTGTTGGTCTGCCTTAACTGAGGATAATTCGAACCGGCATGTAACCGCCCCCCCATAAAGGGATGTTACAAATTGGAGACTTGATTGCTTCTTAAAATTGTTAAATTAAACATACAAGTTTTTCAAACAAATATTCAAAAAAATTTTCACTTTGATTGCTGCAAGAAATTTTTTTTTTCAATTGTGAATAGTGATTTAAAAAGTATGCCTCAAAATTCGGGCAATTGTGTGATCAGGGTGAAATCTAGGTTTTGCGAAAATCTGATTTTTCTAGTCATTTTGAATGTATAAATGTTTGAGACTAAAGGATGTTTCCTCCAGTTCCGCAATCCTTTAGGAGAGGGGGAGATACTCGTCGAAATTAGTGTATTTTGGAGGGGATAGTGTATTTCATGTATTTTGGGGAATATTGTTTTGAGATTTATTATGTTGAGGTAGTGAGGAAATTTTTTTGATGTTTTTGAAAGGTTGGTAGGGCAGGGCCCTAGGAATATTGTGATTTTATGCAGGATTTGATAATTTTGAGTGTATATCTATATATAAAATGTATTTCATGCGGGTTTATTTATTGAATTGTAGATTTCGTGCTTTTGACAGGTTTTTTCTCTCCTCGGGTAGTGGATTGTTAGGAAAACGGGGCTTCAGAAAAATTCTTGGAAATTTTTTTCTGCTGACGGGGAATGGCCCCCTGCATAAAAGTCCAAAATCGTCATTGCATGAATGCTTACTTTTTGTTGTTTTTCTTTGGCAGTGGTGGCCCTGAGGCGACGATCAAGGCCGATCGTGATGTTGCTGGCCTGCGATCATATGTAAATGAAATTACCTTGAAGCTAATTAGCTTGTTTAGACACGTGCTGTCTGGAGTTTTCCCTTTAAATACTGCCCATACGCTGTCACGATCGCTCTATTTTCTCTACATTTTAACTCCAATAACTCCTTGTTTTGCTAGCTTAAAACAATCGGCTGAGGTTGTTAAACTAAAAAGTCATGTCATAACTTTAGTTCTATATTTCCCTGCTGGTTTGGCGAAAATGATTTCATCACGAAAAGTTCAGTAAATGAAAGTCTAATATAGCCTTTTATGAGTTTTATAGCACTGATCTGGTAACACTGGCCTGCTCCAGATGATAAAACTCTGAATGGATTATCTGTGAAGGTATCGATCTACGCCGATCCTTCAGTTAGATGTCCAGTTATCTTATATTTTACTCCATTAGTTTTACTAGTTTCCGAGGACTTTCATCTGTGCCTGGTGTTGGTTGCTGGTGAGTTGCCATGAACTCCGGAACTTTGTTCTTCAATTAGCTCTACTAACGTGTATGGATTTGCATCCTGTCTACCCTGGTCTACGACTGGAAAGGTGATGTTCAAATACAAATACTGTAACATCCCTTAATGGGGTTATGTGCCCGGTTCGAATTATCCTGTTAAAGGCAAACAACAAGCAGGAAACAAACAAGTAGTTTTGTATCACTACAAAAGGCTATATTACAATAACGGTTATTTTACACTAAGTTAGACTTTGTTCATTAAAACAATTTTTTTGCGTTAAAGTCAATTATTCAAACATCAGTTTTAATTATAAAAAAAGCGTGGATCTCACCGCGGAAGTCCATGTCCATTTAGCCGGACATCACCTTTCTTCTCACAGACCAATAGATGCAAGTGCACCAGATACTATAGCGATGTAGATCCGTTCACGTCATTGGAACCAACCGAAGAACAGTATCCCAAGTTTCAGGACAAGTCGTCAGCAACCAGTTTCCAGGTAGACCTCTCGGTAATCATCTATGACAGTTCATCGGAGTCCAGCCAGTTGAATGTCGAAGATAGAGATACTGGACGTTTCTATAGCATTAGACCAGAAGTTTCGACACAAACCAAACCATTCAAGGTTTCATCTGCCAGAGAGCAACTAGTCACGGGTTAAACTGCAAGACTCGTTAATTGATTATTTAGCTTTTATAAAAACATCTTCACCGGACCCGCCGGGAACAAGAATGGTTGTTATTTAGATCATATTATTTTGAAATTTCACGACCGAATCCGAGACCAAGTTACTCAAGTAGCCAAAGCAAGAGGTGAATACATGAATGAACGAATGCGATTAGTGAGATAGAGAGAGGTGCTTTTATACATCGAAAACCGGCTTTCACTTTAGGACCATTCGTCCACTGGCAACACTCAGTCTCTCGATAAAAATTCAACATTTCACAAAAATAATTTGCATACGATCGCATGCCGGCAACATCACAATAGGCCTTGATCGCTGCCACATGACCACCGCCGCCAATGAAAAACAAGTAAACATTTATGCGATGCTGACTTCGGACTTTTACGCCTGGGGGGGCCCATGGATACGTTACAATACAATGCTACAACAGGCAAAATGCTCAACGAGGTGGCTGAGAAAAAGATGCCCATAACAAATATGGTTTCATATATTTCAAAAATGCAGCAACCCAATTAAAAACTAAAATCATAAACAATATATACACATGATAAAATACTATACAATGCCCATAATGTATTTATGGTTGTCTTATTCTATGTATGGATAGCTTCTCGATTTACCCAACATGTTTATCGTATTTCTTTTTAAATGTGTCAATTGTGTTGCAATTAACTACCTCCGGGGGTAAGCTATTCCATTTATTAAGAACCCTATTGGAGAAAAATTGTAGCATTTGTAAGGTATTTATGCAATTGGCAGCATGATGTCAGTATTTCATCAGTGATGGGAATATGTGAATTTGCATAAGTTTACGCTCGTTCCCACATCATATGCTTCTCATTCATTTTCATAGCACCCCTTCCCTGGAGTTTTGGGGTTGACAGATCCTGAAATGCAGTCCTACCACTCTGCATCGTGTGAGTATTATCCTGTTCTGAGACCAGACTTCGGCTCAGGTGAGCTTTGCAGTAGGAACCTGGGTAGAATCCCTGAGAGTCACTTTGCAAGAATGTCAAATCTTGTATCTGAACAGGGGTAACCATTTCTGCTTCGCGGAAATCTGTAGCAGAAACACCTTCGGATGACACTTGAGTACCTGGTAGGGGCTATCATATGGAGCTTTTGCAGACTGCATCATTCTGGACAAACGCAAGTGCACTTGTCCACTTGTTTCGGAATGTACACCACCTGCTTGGCATGCATTTTGGGTGGCTGTAGACATGCTTCACTGAACACCTCGCATAGATGTCCAATAAGTGCTGGCTAGCTGACATCCTGAAAGGCAGCAAAAAATTTACCTTGTAGTCTTATCGTCTGGCCATACAGAAGCCATACAATTTTATTTGCTATATACATTTTAGAAATACAGGTGCCACACAGTAGCAAAATTTCACGAATTTCACTTTTTTGCAGCACTGTACCCTGTGGCATTTTTTCTACTGATGAGGTAGTAATAAAGAGGGAATATTTTTATTAGTTTGTTATCCAGTAACGTAAAAAAAATGATTTGCATAAAGTAATGCAGTGCTACACTACTATAAAATGGTGGAAATGAAAATGTCTTATATTTCTGTCCCACTAATTTCTTACTGCAATTCACAAAAATATTAAAATATCAAACTATTTCTCGGACATCCTTGTAATTTCACTCACAATTGTACACAACATGAACAATGCATTTAATTGAGTTTCATTATTGTGGAAATATTCTTTGTTTTTTTTTTGATAATATTCATAGCATCTTATAATTACATCTTGCATTGTATGTTTGCATCCAGTGAATAAGTGCATGAAATGAATAAAATATATTTTTTATAGGCATCAATTAACATTATATAGCTACCAATATACTGCATTTGTTATGAATCGTTAGTGCTTGAAAATATTAGATTAAAATTCCATTAATCAGTCAATTAATTAAAATTTTTTGACTAACCAGTTAAAATTTTTAATTGATTCTCTTAGCCTCAATCATTAATATGTATTATACATACACACAATAATTAGTAAGTCAGATTCTGTGGAATTTCACATAACTTCTATTCTGATGGCATTTTGCTCCTTGCTGCTAGAGCACAAACATTGCATTTTGATCAGGCAGACAAGCATGGGGTGCGCCCAGATGGTTTTTTACAAAGCCACATATTCCACGGTTTAAAACATTTATGAGGGCACATCAAGAACATCCAATATTATTTGCTATGTACGTTTTAGAAATGCCAGTACCATGCAGTTTCCAAATTTCATGAATTTCACTTTCTTGCAGCTCTTTCTTGCAGTCAAGTTCAACTTGAAAGTTTGAGAACCTTTCCCTGCTTTCATATTTTTCTGAAGATTCTTGTATTTACAGTAAAAGTCTTAGAAAATTTTGCATATCCGTTTGTGAGAAACCATAGGAATTGAAGCAGTTTTCCAAATATTTTTTATTTTTGGCACGATAATTTCAAGAATGTCTGCAATAGCTGGATCTTTTCTTGATTGTTGTGCCTTCATATTGCGTTGAGTCAGCAAATAACAAAGGATAATATTGTCATAAGTAGGCAAGACCCAAGAATCCAACTCTTTAGGATTTCCTAAAACAGTAGTTCTCAACCTTTTTTGATTCACGGAGCCCTTTTCGGTTTATGATTTTTATGGCGGAGCCCTGCTTGACTCGAGGAGTCATTTTTGTGAACAGTTTTTATGGTAGAACCCTGTAAGCCTTTTTTTTATTAACTTATCAAATTTGCTAATTTATTTTATTTCCCTCGAGTGCCCGCAGAGCCCTGGTTGAGAACCACTGTCCTAAAATGTCACAATAAAAGCTTCTGGTCGTCATTTTGACTGCTATGCACCTTCTCAGTTAAGGGGTAAGATTTCAAATGAATACACTGAAAACAAGGGAAAAACATCGAGTTCACTGAACGAATCATGTGTTCAGGGGAATAGGAAAGCCTCCTCCACGGTGTCATGTTATAGAATTCCACACATGTGTAAAACTTTAGGGGCGATGAGGAACCTCAAGAAGTTTCAATTTTGGGGAAAAAAATTAGAATGACATTTCTTCACTCAAAGGCATATTTTAAATTTTATTATTTTATTTTATTTTTTTATTTTTTATTTTATTCTATTACAATGGCAATTTTGAAATTTTTTTCGTTCCACCCTATTGTACAGTGTTAGTAAAAAATTATTGTTTACTTTGAATTTTAGATAAAATTTGCTTAGAAAAAAATTTAATTTATCTGAAACATTTTTATATGGGTTTTCCATTTCAGGTTAGAGTCTATGTGAATTCTAAGATATTTAACAGGGAGATAGACTTCTAAATATTGGTAGTTACAATTTATTAGTACTTGACATTGTGATATGTTAGCGAGAACTCGGGAGTTATAATATTGTCAGTTTCTTTTAATTTGAAATGCATATATTTAGTTTTTTTAACATTAATATTCATATCATTTGACAGAAACCAGTTAGGTATTAATAAGTTTTCTTTTATATTGATATTTAGAGTATTTAATTTCTTTGAATATAGAAGCACAGTCTCATCTGCAAAGCTAATTTCCCCCTTTTTTCAAGATTACACAGGTCATTTGTATAA
Source organism: Pholcus phalangioides (assembly GCF_987345545.1). Taxonomy (NCBI): domain Eukaryota; kingdom Metazoa; phylum Arthropoda; class Arachnida; order Araneae; family Pholcidae; genus Pholcus; species Pholcus phalangioides. The sequence continues at coordinate 18,383,293 of NW_028301625.1, read as the reverse complement.
GTACAGTAGAGTAGGGGGACCCTGAAATACACTCTGATGGGCAAACTCTTGCATATTGTATCGTTAATTTTTACATATTGATAACGATTCGAAAGATATGATCTAAAAAGTCAAAAATATTACCTCTTATCCCAATTGAATGTAGTTTTGTTAGTAGAATTTCCTGATTTACTGTGTCAAAAGCTTTTGAAATATCTGAAAAATAGCTGTTGTCTCATTACTGCTATCAATACCATTATAAGTAAACTTGGTGAATGATATTAAGGCATGCTCAGTTGGGCAGAAAACCATACTAGTTTCAGAGAAGAAATTGATTTTATTTAAATAAGTGAGTAAGCGGTTTTTAGAATATTTTCAAATATTTTTTAATGTAAAGGAAAAACAGATATAGGTCTATAATTACTCAATTCATTTGTATCACCCTTCTTGAAAATAGGAGTAATGATAGAAATTTTGAGACGGTTGGGAAAGTACTGTCATTTATAAGTTCATTAAAGAGACATGTCAATACAGGAATGTTCCTTTTTAGCAAGAATTTTTATCAGTTTTGCATCAATTCTATCCGTGTAAAAACTTTTTATATATTTTAGTCTGAGAATAGTGTCATATACTTCTCATGAGATTCAATTTCCATGCAGTAAAAGGAATATATATTTCTTCTAATACATGATATAAAATTATTGTCAACTATGTTTCTAGGGTGATTTATTGTAGTGAAATACTGGTTAAAAAGGTTGGCTAGATTTGATGGCTCAGTGTCGGGGTACACAGGTTTTTGTTTTCATTCACTAATCTCCACTGATTTCGTCTGTTCGTTGAAAGGTTTAGCATAATATTCATTCTTTGCTTTGGGGCCATTCAAGTATTACGTAAGCAGATTTTCAGCCATTTTTGACCCCCACCCCCCTGTCAGCAGCTTAGAATATTTCATATCTTCCAAAACGGGTGGTTGATGACGTAAGCAACCTTCAAACCCTCCTCCCCCCCCCCCCGTCATCAAAAGTCAACAAATCCGAAACCCCCTTCCTTCCCCCCTCCATGCTGACGTAATACTTGAATGCAGGGTTGGTAAAAAAAACCAAAAAACCGGTTTTTTTTGGTTTAAACCAGGTTTTTTTGGTTTAAACCGGTTTTTTGTTTTAAATATTATTAACATTAAAAACAAAATTTCTGAAAAATCATTCAAACTTCCAATAATTAACTAAAATAAAATGTTTATTAATGTAATTAACACTATTCCCATGTTAATTAATCAATAAATATTTATTACATTTTAACAAAAACCAACTTTTGCAATTTAATTATTTTTTGCTTAACTCAATGCATTACTTTGTGTTTGAAAATTCTTTTAATATTATTAATCATATAATATATAAAGGTTTTTCTCCAGTTACTTTCAGTGTACTTAATTAGGAAGCTATTTCGCAAAAAGTAATAAAAATTAGGTGAATATAATGTATTTAATGAAGCATAAATAATGCAGATTAATTAGCAATGGTTTACAATATACGGGGTGATTATAACTAAGGTTCTGATTTCAAAACACTGTAAAAAAAGAACGATTGTCAGAATGACTTGAAAATTGACGTGAATATTCCTGAAAAAATTCAATTTTATTCGATAAAGGGGAAAAAATACTTAAAAATGTAAAATTAATGACATCATCCATCATGCGGGAAATTTGCCCGCAGAATGGAAACAATAGACAGTCATGGCAGAATGATACCTTAATTATAGCATTTCACGATTTCATAATTCATGGAAACATCACAAAAAACGAAGTAATTGAACAAATAACTGCAACTTACTTAAGAAATGTTAAATATGTTGTCCCACCGCGTGTTCTGGCTACGAGGTTGAAAGCACAAAAATTCTTGTTCAACAGCAGAATCGGAGTATGCCATGGTCATAATGAGGATGTTCTTGCAATTCAGCTTTATTAAACCACTTAATCTGACCACTGTTTATAACATTTTGAGGTACCCCCACAGCCAGAAGTTGCAAGGGTTAAGGTGCATCCTATCAAAATGGGTCTTCAGCAGCTGCTTTGCTGGTATTGCAATGTGCATCTTGATAGAAGTTCTATCCACACACTGATGCTGTGGAAGTGCCGAAATGATGTGGTTGCACAAAATAGATTATACTGCGGGCCAAGTACAGCATCGTCTACTTGCACATTTTGCACTTTTTTTTTTCTTTTGCGAAAGAAACTTCCATTGCTTCAGTAGTATCCATGGAAATTTTCAAGTCATTCTGATCAGTACTTATTGTATAGTTTTGGAATCAAAACTTAAATTATAATCACCCTGTATATAGCTGATTATTTTTCAAAAATCTGTTACTACTATACAGTAGAACCTTGATTAAGTGGGCTTAACAGTGTGTGTGTGTGTGAAAGTATAAAAAAAACAACTATTGAATATTAAGACTGGGAGATATACAGTAGGAGATGTGCTACTTCTTATGGGAAAGAAAATGAAACTATGTGAGGTAATGTAACAACTAGTACACTAGTCTTTGTCCTTTAAGGACAGCTGGTGTCTTTATTGGATTATAGGACCACCTGCCCCTATCATGATGGTGTCACTACTGTAGCTGCTTCTTTGTGAAGGGGAAAAAAAACCCTGTGAGAGAGAGAGATATATAATATACACTACTACATTTAGATGTGAGATGCAATCCTTATTCATATATTTGCTAAAGATAGAGCATCAGAATGTAGCCAAAGGTTAGAAAATGTTGTAAGAATGAGAAATTATGTCTTTTATATATAACTTTAAATGACTAAGATACTTCATATGAAAAACATATATATATTCTAGCCACTTTTATGAGACTTTTTGAAAAAAACCACTTATAAAATCTTATGTCATTTAAAGATATACCATCAGAATGTACCCCAAGGATATAAAACGTGGTAAAAATGAAACATTTTGGCTAATAATGAACCAATATGATATTTTTCAAGGAAAAAAAATGATATTTAGGCAACTTTTATTTGATTTTTTTTGAAAAAAACCACTTGGTTAAAACCAAGGTTTAAACCAAACAATCCTGATGGACACTGTTCGTACTGTAGTCTCATCTTCAGAACATGTGCATACACTGTAATAGGGGATAGACACCGATTTGCTGATTTTGGTTCTTTACCATGAAAAAGGATAATGTATTCCAGCTGTACTATCACTGATATAAGACAAGGATCAACTTCCAATCTAGTGTGTGATATCCTCAATATTATTAGGTTGTGAAGACTGTGACTTGTTTCTGTTTCTGCATGCTTTCACCAGCTGTGATACCGAATTTTTTTGATTGAGAAATCCTCAGTGTTTGTCAAACTTATGAAGGAGACAGAGCTCTGTTCTGTTGCAAAAACATTTTGTTCTGGTTCATGCATACGTTCTGATATTACTGCCGCTGGGAGAAAAGCAATGTTCCTGTTTTATGATTGCCAGTCACTGGAATCCACAGACAAACTATGTCACCAAATGTTAGTAGAGAAGGTAGCCACAGCAAAATCATTTGTTGCACCTGAACGACTGCCCTCAACGGATTCTTCCACAAAATATCGTAGCTATCGAACTTACTTACAAATAAATATCTGGAAAGCTACCGAAGAAAGAATCAAGCCAGAAGAATGGGGTTGGTATGTAAAAAATAACTCGTGTTTCCCAATACTCTGCGACTTACCCACTAGCCAGTGCCCAACCGGGCACAGCCCAGGAGTCTAACAAAAATGAGAAACGATTGAATTTTTTGAGAATTTGCTAGGTAGGGTCTCAGAAAAATCACTTGGTCTGGGGCCTATGATGCTCTTAAGACGGCCTTGCACCAGCTCCAGATTATCTACTCAATATAATTCAATATTCTGAACGACAAGCTGTGCTATTTTACGATGCGAATGCAAGCCTAATGGACTGCCCTGTTCAACAGCTTGTAGGTTGTGCCAACTAAATGGATGTAAAAGAACAACCTCACTTCTAACTATGAAAGTAATGAAAACGACAAAATAAATTGTTTTGCTACTGAAACATTTCTATAACTATCTTTCATCCGGTCATCTTTCTTGACCCCTTGGTAACTTTTTTCTCTCTTTTCTTATATTGCTGCATTTGTATGGTAATAACAATAAACTATTCGAATTTTAAAAAAAATGACAGGCATTTTGAAATTTGTTTTTAAGAATGTTCCCATCGTCCGATTGTCTGATTTTGGATATGCTGTTCAGTATTGATTACTGATTAAAATGCAATTTAAAAAGCTTCTGTTGCAATTTTGCTGGGGTTCATTCACAAATTCCTGGACTATTCCTCAAACAACAGAAAAGAGAATTCAGTTTGTGTTGATATGTAAACCCAATCGTGCGTGGGAGGTGTAGAGTTCTGTATGCGTTTCTGTATCTCCCAGTTAAAACCTTGACGTAACAATACTGTATAGAGAACTCAAGAAGAAGGAAAAGGCCTCAAGAGAGAAAAAATCACAAGAAATGAGGGGTACATTCAAAAATAAAAATAAGGGAGAAGTGTGTGGAAAATGATCGAGTAGGATCTTCGTCTCCGGTGTACATTCTTATTTTAATTTTTACTAATAAATCCTTGTTTAAGTTTGCCTTGATGAATGCTCACTGTTTGGAGAACCTTGGGTCACTACAATATATAAAGCAGAAGAAAGATATTTATCAACACATGTAGCTGAAATCTGTTTGTTTCGGATCAGTGAGCTTTTATGCAGGGCCGCAGTGTGCCTTTTCAGGACCCTGGCGAATGCTAAAGATAGAGCATCAGAATGTAGCCAAAGGTTAGAAAATGTTGTAAGAATGAGAAATTGTCTTTTATATATAACTTTAAAAGACTAAGATACTTCATATGAAAAACATATATATATTCTGGCCACTTTTATGAGACTTTTTAAAAAAAAACCACTTATAAAATCTTATGTCATTTAAAGATATACCATCAGAATGTATCAGAATGTACCCCAAGGATATAAAATGTGGTAAAAATGAAACTTTTTGGCTAATAATGAACCAATATGGTATTTTTCAAGGGAAAAAAAATGATATTTAGGCAACTTTTATTTGATTTTTTGAAAAAAAAAAAGTTTTAATGGTTTTAAAACCAAGGTGGTTTAAACCAAACAACCCTGCTTGAATGACCCCTTTTTCAATACATTGGCAGTTGTGGTATAAGCTAGGCAATAGAATCTATCTCCTGGAAATTGAATGTATTTTTTTATATAATCTCTTTAGATTTAATCATGTTTAGAATTTCTGGGGTAATCATGTATTTTTTTTTTCTTGTTTTTTATTTCCTCCAACAACTAAATTTTTAACGCTATAATTTTTTCATGAAAATCTGGGAATTTAGAATTTGCATGTGTGTTCCACGAAGTGTAAATTTGTAATCAAATAAAAAAAATTTCCTTCTTTCACAGTAGTTCAGAATTATGTGATAGGATGACCTTGCAAGCAATAGGAAGATCATCAGTTATCCCATTGATTAATCGAGGTGCATGTATACTGTGCGTACTATAAGTTGAATTTCTTAGAAAGATGTCATCAACACATGTGTTTGACTGATTTCTAGTAATTTCATTTATTAGGGGTGAGAACCCATGTTAATGTAGGAGGTTTAAGTAGTCAATACCAGAGTTTGATGGGTTTAAGATGTCAATGTTAATATCACTGACTATAAAGATATTTTTGTTTTTCATCAGTGGTAAAATTTGCTGCATTTCAGTACTAAAACATTAGTATGCAAGGAATGAGATTGATATATGGAAACAGGATTAGATCAGTGGGTTCACAATACAAAATTACAATTTTTGCTGAAGATGTGTGATAGTTGATTTTTTTTTTTTTAAATTGGATTTTGAGTTGGTATATATCACTACATCACCAGATCTATTATAATTTTGGCAACAATAAAGTGAGTTAAAATTATTAATTTGATACAGATCGGTTTCATCGTCGTTTATCCATATCTCAGTTAGTACTAAAACATCTATTTTGTCAAATGTATAAAATATGTTTAGCTTATTAAAATTTGATCATGTACTTTGTATGTTGAAATGTATTACATCAAATGCTATTGATTTATCATTTGGGCATAGAAATAAGTTTAAATCTTCCAGAGTGCTCAAGGTTACATAATTCAATAAATAATCTTGATAATCAGATTCAAAGGTGTGACATTGTTCAAATCAAATTCATTTCTTATCCTGAACACCCTAGAATTTTCATTTTAGCATAAATATATTTTGCCATTCTTGACCCAATAAAATTTGAAATTTTTATTGTTTTTAAATAACTTACATTTATGTAAGACTATTCACCAGGGACATTAGTTCTAGAAAAATTCTCTACTCGATTTTACAAAATATTTAGAGTTGCAGCTGATCCAATTTTTCCGTGTTGTGCCTTATTTCATGACATTTTTATCCAAGCAGCCATGCCATAGTTTCATCATTTGCTTCTCTGAAAAAATATATACTCAAGCAAGTGTTGAAATTCTAAATTTAAGGCTTAATTTCTTTATCTTTATTGTCCAAATCAGTATTAGAAACATTTTGATAAACAGTTACCCAATAAACAAATACAGCAAACTTTGGAGTCAAATAGACCCGAATAGTGCAGCAGGATTAATGCCAAACACTATCTAATTTAATATGGTCAGTAATAGACCAATAAAATCCAAATGAATGTGCTGAAATCTACCATTCAGAAACTGGTAAGTTCCCTAAGGGTACAAGCACAGTGCATGCTGGTTCCTGATTCTGTGAGTTGGCCTGTTACAGATTGGTTAAAAACTTTAAATTCAGATTTTTTTTTTCAACCAATCCGTAACAGTGCCGATTTGCAGAATCAGAAACCAGCATGCAATATGTTAGTACCATGATAACGCAATGGTATGTTTATAAACTTTGGCTTTTGACAAGTCTGGTACCATTCAAACATGCTTTCCTAACACAAGGCCAAACATATTTACTTACTTGCTTTGATGTGCATCTTGTACCAACATGAGCTAAATTATGACTACATAGGCGGAGATAGACTTCAAAGTCTGGGGGAGGACACGTTTATATGATGTCAATTCATATATACATAGATCAGTCATCTCCACCTTTGACTCTGGTGGTCCCCCCCGTATCTCTGCCCATGTTATGACCAGAAAAGAAAACATATTTTTTAATACTTTTGGCATAAACAAATACAAATTTACTATAAATATAATTGTTCTCTCATCAAAATTAGATAAATCTAAAAGTTTCAAATTTAATTTTTAGATTGACTAGAATTTTCTAGGCAAGAATTCAATTCAGCATCAGCCTGCTGTTGTGCTACAAAATTTTCATAACTAATATTTACAGAAATTTCAATGCTTACTTGGTTATAACTATAACGACTTCGGTTGTAATAGTGCCTTAGCTATAACATCAATAATTGACATTCCCGGCAGATTCTGATAGACAATAATGTTAATTTACATCTATAGGTACTGTTGATTAACATAGACCTTGGATATAATGACACATTTTTAGTCGCTTATGGTGTTTTCTTAACCATTACAGTAGCAATCCCGTGATATCTTGTCTGACTTGAATCACTTTATTTTGGGAATCTCAGAATATCTCTGGTTCTTTTAAAATGCTTTTTAAAGTGATTTCCACTGCGGCAGTTATATAATATGGATCAGAAAAAAGTTTAAAACTGCTTAAAGGGTTAAGAAATTCCTAGAATTGGAGCATATTAAGACCATGCTTGTCTGTTCTGTTAAATTTAAGATTTATTAAATGGTTGATAATGACTTGCTGATTGACAGTCCCATATTTTCTCATAAATTTTCCCATCTGGACTTTTTTATGGAAATGACCCGTTTTGTCAACACAGCTTACTCTAATTAAAAATATTTATGATTAAGGATGAGGGGATTTACATATAATTTATAAAAAGTTTTAGAATGAATATGATTAATAAATTTAAATATTCATATCGCATAATTTCATTTTTTTTTTTAATGCATTTTAAATCACCTCAGATATGCTGTAGCATGGATTTTCTTGCCAATGGTTATTATAAGCAATATTTGGCTGAATTTTGGTAACATTTTTGGCAACAATCAGCTATGTAGTGTAATTATTTTCATAATTTCCTGTATTTTTTGGATCAAAGATGGTCACCCTAAGCTTAATATAATAACTCAAACTGAGACGAGTCAGATTACTCAGAATGGAGATGGGTCATCACTGATGTCTATGAATAGACCTTTATGGGTTTCACATTTAGGAATTCTGATTCAAACCTTACAGCCGCTATTTTTATTACAGTTGATCCCACTTATAATGTTCCCGCTTAGTAAGACTTATTTTCTTAGTCCCAACTCTAATAAATTCTCATCAAAATTTTGCATTTAACCATTTAAAGGATAGTGTTCCATAAATGGAACATAGTTTTTACTTACAAAAATGTCAGATAAAAATTGATTCAAACATTCCCGATTTTTATCATATACAGAGGAGAGTTCAAAGTGTTTTATGAAATAAATTCAGAAACTTCAGGTTGATATAAAAAATTTTGACAGAATTTTGAAATTTGGCCTTTTTACGGGCCTTTTCCGATTTCAATTAAAATTTGCCAAAGTTTGAATTTTGAAGTAAATTGAAAATTATTTTGCGTATTTCTACCACTTAATATATATAATCAAAGTAAATCAATTATATTTTTGTGCTATTACACGTTAACAAGCTATGCACATTCACATATACTTGTTCCATTTATGGCCTTTCAAGAGAATGGGCATCTTGGGATATCTAACATGCACTGCTTCGATTTCCCCATTCGAACCCCAGGGTGTGTTGTCATCATATGACATGTGTCTAGGGGGCTAATTCTGGGTAATCAGAGGAATGTGCTTTCTGGTGTGGATTGTTTATATTGGGTGAGTACTTTTTTATTCTTTCATTCTTAAAAATGTATGTTTTTGCAAACTGCAGACTAATCAGAGTTCAACAATCATAGATACTCTTTTTTCCTTTTATTTGCAAAAACAAACACAAAATACATATAAAAGATAGAACAAAAACCACATAGAAAGAACAACACATGAATAAAATAGTCATATTGGACCCCAAGGGACATAACGTCCTTCCAGGCAGCCTTATTAATTATTATTATTATGGATTAATTATTGTATTTTGCTGCCCTTTTTTCCAAGTATCGTACGTTATGTTCATAATTGTTATGTAATAAGATATGAATATTTCAAAAATTTATGCACTCTAAAAATTTCAATTATCAGATCTGAAATTGTTCAGTTACGATATTTCTTGAATAAATAATGAGTTATGGAATAAATATACCTTTTCGTTTCACAATACTATTCATATAAATACATGCTCATAGAGATACATATATACATACACACATACATATATATTATATATCCTCACACATACATATACCCCTTCTTTTTTTCCTTTTTTGTACCATGACATCGTGAAAAATGTCTGTTTCAGCTGTGATTAAATTATCCCAATATTTCTCATTGATGTCATTGTTTTCATAGAATACAATATAAATAATCGTAAAATATATTTTCATAATTTTGTGCGCTTTTTGCATACATGAAAGCGTCATATTTATTGTTACGATTATGAGCTGTTGACTGAAATGAATTCACTATTTTTGAAGCAGTAAACGAGAAACATTTTTGAAAAAGGTGTTTGTTTTTGGGACTTGAAATTCATGTTTGGTTCTTGCCGAAGTTTTGTTTGTTTTCCTCTTCAACCAATTGTTTTTAACACAAAATTTATAAGTCTGTAAATGTATAACGGTCTAATGTATGACAATTGATATTGTTATCGTATCTATTACATGTTTGTATTATTAGTGTTCTTGCTTTGTTGTATGTGTTATTTAATTTCGTAACATTGGTTAGGTAAGCCCCACCCCAAGCACATAATCCATAGGTTATAATTGAACAAATCCATCCATAAAAAATGTCCTTTAAAAAATCTCCATCTATTAAATATTTTAATTTATAAAGTAAAATTATATAAAATCAGATTTTTTATTAGTTAATTTATCGCATTGCAAGTTCCATTATAAATCATCCTGTATAGTAACTCCTAAGTATTCATATTGGTGCACTCTTTGTATTTCATGACAATTGCAGTTCCGTTGTGTTGGTCAGTGGCAAGTGTGTATTTTAATGGAGATCTCAAAATTAGAGTTTGTTTCTTGTTTTAATGCATTGATACTGGGTTTTGTGTACATTTAATTTGAGTTGTTTTCGGTCATCCACTGCTTAATGTATCTGAGGTCGCTTTCTGTTTTTTCTATAAGGTTCTCAAAGTTGTCATCTTCCATGTAAAGAGCTGAATCATCAGCGAATGATATAAATTGTTCATTTAGATTCATCAAACAGACATCATTAATATAAATCAAGAATAATGTAGGGCTCAAAACTGATCCCTGAGGGACACCCTTTTGAACCTGTAGATATTCGCTTATTTTCTTATTTATATTCAGCTGTGTGTAACGATATCAAAAAGATGTCTCACATTAGAAGGTGGTGTAGGATATTTAGAAACTCTTTCAGATTCTGACTTACAGGACGTAGATATGTCAATTAACTGCTAATGAAAATGGGAACAACACGGATGAAGATGATATTGTTGAAAATGATCTAGTAACAACAGTTCCAACTGATGTATGTGAAATGCTAGATAATTTTGCAACAAAGATGAGGTGTCAGAAAACTCCCGAAATGTGTTCTTCAAAAGATGTAGGGCAGAAAAAAGTACCAATACGTAAGTGCAACACTCATATTAAAGTTTCAAGAAAAGGCAAGACAGTTTTGAGTAATTTGAAAAAAATTCTTTCTAGAATCTGATCAAAACCTCAGCTCCGGATTCCATTGAAAAAGATTTGCCATATGACTATTACAGCACGTTGGATAATTCATTCAGAGTTGCGAGAAGCAGATCGTATTTCGCATTTGAAATTCCAATGATAAGAGACAATGAATCTTCTATGAACAAAGGAGGGGTAAATTATTCATCCAGGTAACTGAAAAAAGATGTCAGGTCATCTAGTGGTCATTATATTGTGTCTGCGACACAAGGATGGTGTGCTGTTTGTTAAAAAAGCACTACGTATAAATGCTACCAATGTGACAAACGGGTCCATCAAATATGTTTTCTTTCTTTTATCATGGACATTAGAGAAAAAATTGAATTTTCAGCACACATTTTAATGTTAAGAAACAGGTATGTGTTACAAATATGAATTTGCAGTAGAAAATATAAAATTTTGTGAGAATATAGACCAGTTTCTGCTTTCACCTCTCCGCAAGTGTCAATGTTCCATTTATGGAACATCGTGAAAAACAAAGAAAAAATTTTTTTTTCTTGAAATTTCAAAGTCGATCTATATATAGGCATGCAAAAGGACCTCAAATTCCAAATTTTAAAATAATAAGCGACTTTGTTCATAGTTCGGCCTGTAAACGATTAAAGCACTTTCCCATTTGCAATGCTTTTTTATGATGGTATTTTGAAAATTATTATAATTATAAACTAGGTCCACTGTATTTATTGGGATTAAAGTTTTTCTTCTGAGAGTTAACCAGTCCCTATGGTTTAAAAAAATGGAATTCTTAAGATGGTGAGAATACTTTTATTTTTGATTAAATCTGTTAATATATTTATTCATAAATGAACGAATTTCTTATTGAAAATTAGAATTTATTAAGAAGGGCACGAACAAATAAGGCAAATTCACAAAAATACTAAAAGTCCTAATGCATTTCAACACTAGGTGCGGTCTTCAGAGGAAAATTTAACCACTAGACATGCTGACCGGGTTTCCCACTTGGGTTGAATACCAAATCTTAACGTTCAATTGTTCAGCGGAAGAAGTATGTCTGTTGACTTCAAGCGTCGTGGTCAGACTGGTGTTGAGCCAGTCTGTTTTCCCCATCAGCCGAAGTCGTTCTTAAGGGCTCTGGATAATTCTTTTGTTTCAACAGACCAATCCCGACAAGGCAATGCAACTCAAGCAGGGAGAAGGCATAAGTAGTAGGCTTTTGCCCGCTGTAACGTAAGATTTCTTTAAAATGTTCGCCACTCGTGTGAACAAAATGTTGAAAGACGAAAACTGTACTTCACGTCGGCCAAAAAACTCAAAAACTGTTAAGCTAAATTCTAATTTACACGATGGCCACGAAAGCCTTTTTTGTTTCATTTCTTGTTGAAAAATTTATTTACACATTAAAATATTAAATAATTTTTGTGTATCGTGCACCATGATATTTTGTAAATAAATATCAGATATATATCAACGAACCCTGATTAAAACACATCAGTTCAAAAGAAAACTTGTACATCATAGCCATACAGGTCATCCTTTATTGATGCTTTAATTTATTTTTCAAAAGTAAACAATGTATGTAGGATCAATGCAGTCGATCAAGCATTCTATTTGGTAAGAAAGTTAACAGCTTTTGCCATCTAGAATGATATTTCTCTCATTATATTGCATGTTTTGAAATTTGCCATTCACATATTTTATAGATCTTGGAATTTAAATTGAAGATTTTCCCTCTAAGTATTGCATATCATGTCGTGATCATCTGTACATTTGTATTTTTCAGTTTGCTGTCCAGATAATCATTATGGTCCAGAATGCAAGCCATGTTCTGGGGGTATTGTGAATCCATGCAGTGGCCATGGTCAGTGTAAGGTATGTTGAAGACTTCCATTTTGATATTGCAGTCAAAATTTAATTTAATAAGAACTTGATTATGGGACTAGATAGGTTGGTTTAGTAAAGCTTTGTTTACATGTATAAGATTAGGGTAAGATAGGAATTGGTTTAGTAAATATAAATCTGGTTGGTGGTAATATTCCCTCGTAGGCAAAAAAAAGTGGAAGAGATTTACACCACCATGTTTGGTGGATTTATGGGGTTTCATGCCCCCTCTCCATAATCCTTTGAAATTTTTTTCCACTGAAAAGAACTGTTGTAACCATTGAAAGTTACTGGTTTTTTTATTTCCCACATAAGGTGTTTAAAATTGAGCACTTACTTATAGTGCGAAGGAAATGCTGATTATTTAAAATTTAACATTTTTAAACTCTTAACAAAACTTTAATCCTTGTTTACTGAAATTGTTATTATTAGTGGAGCCTGGTTTTTTAGCCCTAGGCTTTCTATTATAATTAAACGATGAGCAAAGGTATTGTACAAATGTAGAATTATGCTGAATGACTAAATTTTTGCACTGTTTTTTTTTTGATTTTCTACAGTGTGAAATAGAAAAATAATCAAAATAATTATACTTGGAATTATGAGCTGATGTTTGCATGAAAATTAAAATGAATTATACAAAAGGAACACGGTCACTGCTCTGCAAGTTGGAGCATATTAAATTATAGAGAGAAATGATGTCACTCTCCGCTTTTCATACGAAGTACAAAAGCCTGGATAACCAAGCGGAGATCGAGATGTTGTTCGGAAAGAAAATTCACATTTCTCTGTGGGGAATCGAACCACCAATCTCTCACTGTCTGGGCGAGTGTTCTAACCATTGAACTACAGAGGACAGACATTTTCTGTCCGGACAGTGAGAGATTGGTGGTTTGATTCCCCAGAGAGGAATGTGAATTTTCTTTCCGAACAATATCTCGGTCTCCGCTTGGTTATCCAGGCTTTCGTACTTCGTATTGACTACGTGATGAAAAAATAATTTAATGCTCCACTTAGGGTGTGAAGATTTTCAAAAGTCGGGGTGGTGGGCAACGCCCCCCCCCCTTAAATAACGGGCCTGTGTAAAATGAACACAAGCTTCTGGAAGAAGTTATAAGCTTAGCGACAACCACAGTCCATGTATATTCTAATCCCTCTTTTTCCTTACTCAAAAACTTGCTTTTATCAATTGTACACGGCTATCAAGTGCATATAGGGAAAAGAGATGAAGGCATCTCTCTCGGTCATTTTCTTGGAATAATTTCTCCCATATATATATTGTGCTCTCTGAAGCCGCTCATCCCCTTGGGGAAAAATGTCATTTTGACACCAGACCACGCAGACCTATAGAGGGGTAAAAGAATCATCTACTGATTTGATACAGAATGTCCGTCAGTGGATCCAATGTTTAACACACAGTTGTCATTTACTATCTCATTGTAATTATTTAAAGGTGCACAACAGCTTGAACTTCCAGGGTTTGGAGCTCGTTTACTTGAGGACCCACTTTCCATTTCATGGAACAAACCCTGTCATTGTATTCTACCTCTTGTGTTTTATCTCAAGATCACAGAATTCTCCCACCCCTCACTGACTCATAGCTAACTCTGACTTGTTTCCAATAGGTCACTGCACCTTATCCTTCCAGTGCATGAATGTGAAAAGCTATGGGAAGCTCACAGGGTAACTACAAAAGAAGCCTAAATACAACCCCCTTGTAAGCACATATTCAACCTCAGTAAAATGTACATAGAACGACAGTAAAAAATTCAGAATTTGTTTTTTGTCGTAATTTTTGAAGACTTTGTTAGTCATTTTAGGAAGATAGGCACCAATGTTGCCAGCCTGTGATCATATGTAAATGAAATGACGTAGAACCTGATTGGCTTGTTTAGACGTGTGGTCGGGAGTTTTCCATTTAAATACTGGCTTTACGCTGTCACGATCGCTCTATTTTCCCTACATTTTAACTCCAATAACTTCTTGTTTTGCTAGCTTAAAATGATTGGCTGAGGTGGTTAAAATAAAAAGTCATGTCATAACTTGTATAACTTTCGTTCTGTATTTCCCAGCTGGTTCCGCAAAAATTATTTTATCACAAAAAGTTCTGTAAATGAAAGTCTAATAGCCTTTTGCGAGTTTTATAGCACGGATCTGGTAATATCAGCCTGCTCCAGATGATGAAACCCCGAATGGATTATCGGTGAAGGTGTCGATCTACGCCGATCTAGATGTCTAGTTATCTCATGTTTTAAGACATCAGCTTTACTAGTTTCCGAGGACTTTCATCTCTAGTCTCCGAGAGATCTTAGCTTGGTGTTGGTGACTTGCTATGAACTCCGGGACTTTGTTCTTCAATTAGCTTTACTAAGGCTAAGAACAGCGTGGGAGCAGCAAGCAAAGCGACGAATGAGGGAAAAGAGAAGCGAGATGAGAATATAGCTGTGAGCAAGGAACTTAGCACACCTAGTGGGGGCATTTACTATAGCAAAGTGTATCGAATAGAAACTTGCAATTGGTGTGTTATTTTTAATTAAAGAATGCTTAAAAATTTCATAATTATAAAAAGCATTGCTCGGACAACAGTTTAGAAATAATAGTGTGTGAATATCGCTGTACTACAGAAATATTCCTCATATTTTGGTCGCTTTGCTACTTACATCTTTTCCTGCAGCATTTGAGTGTGATCACTTCCCAAAAAATCAATATTTTCTACTAAAGTTATGAGTAAAAAATTGAGAAATATCAAGTTTATCAAAGCCCCCCCCCCCCCTACTGTTTAAATGTTTATTATTAGCATAGGCAGCAGGGTAGAAGTGGAAAATCCCCCCACTTGAATAGCTTTATTTGTATAAATATTTGTGGGTTTAATTTTTTTTACACAAACGTAATTATTGTCACTCAAAAATCCAGCATAAAAAAACATTCGGTACTCTTCTCCAGTATGGAAATATTGATGGTGCACAGAAAATAAACAAATAAAACTTGCCAATTTTCCATAGAAACATGCATGATTTTTAATCCAGATTACTCAAATACATTTTCCCACACACATTGCATGATAAATTAGCTTAATACTCAAAATATAAATATTATAAACCCAAAATATAAATCATTTTCGGTTTGGTTACGCACGTGCGCACTAATAAAGTTTGACGGGAAATATATGAAAATTATTCGGTACTTGCTATTTCCATTTGATCGTCCACACCATTTTTAAGTACGTCGAGAACTTAACATCAAAGATTCTGGTGACATTTTTGGCCTTACTACCACTTTTTAACAGCGGAAACAAGCCTTCGATGGTCATCTTGAAACCACACACAAGCGAGCAGAGCAGCGAAAACAAAATATCTTGAAAGCGTTGCTGTTATCGCTTGTCACTGAATTCCTGTCCTGCTGCGGTGCGTGCCACTATACGCAGACAAATTGGAATCAGTCAGATCAAATCGGATCTCTTCTCCCCTTGTTGCTTTGCTCTCCATCTCACTATGTGTTCAGCCTTACATGGATGGATATGCATCGTGTCTACCCTGGTCTATGACGAAAGGTGATGTTCAGCAGAACATGCACTTCCTATGGTAAGATCGAATTATATCTGCTAAAATGGAATTTTTGAACTGAAAAAAACAATTGTAAAATTGTTTTTAACGATAAATTGACGCTTAGGCATTTGTGTTGAAAAGCGTGTGGATAAGATTTGGGTATTGTTTGTGTACATGTTTGATTATGGGGACTTCAATACTATCCTATCAGAGCCAGGGCTTTGTTCATGGTGATAAGTTTTATAATGCTATCCACCTAAATGGAGGATCATTGTTCGACGATGTTATAGTGTCCGTGCTCTGTGCGGAGGTGGTGTTTGGTGGTGTGAGAAAGAGTTTTTCCAGAATTATATTAGTGAAATCTCTGGGTTCCTTGTGCATCTTCTCTAAGAAGTTTGAAAAGCTGAGAGGGGACAGTGAGTGGTAACTGAAAAGAATAATTGCAATATGTAGCCACCCTACATTGGGGCTACATTATATGGGTGGGGCAAAAAGCTATTTAGACTAAATGAACAAAAAACTTTTTTTTTTCTTTGCTTGTCTGGACCTTTCAACATCTGTAATATTCCCCCTAAAGCAGTGTTCTCAGGATCACATGATAATTCCTGGAGGAGGAGGGGGACTAATAGACCACAGGGGTAGGGAGTTCTCTTGGGAACAATATTGGTTTTCCGTAGAAAGGACATGATCTTCCCTTGCATCTTAGGGCAGGGCTGTTGTATCTTTGCAAGCCAGAGTTTTCACTGGAGGGGGGGGGGGCTCTGTAGTAAATTTATAGCATGAAAAAACAATGAGGGTGATTGTCCCGGGCCATAGGGCTGTATTCCTTTCAGCCCCATTCTCTTGGGGGACAGGTGAAAGGGCACCAATTTTTTCCCCCATGAAAGATTTTTTAAAATTCATTCATTTTTTTTTTTATTTTGATCGTGTCGATCTTTACAGACTAGCTATAGCGAATGATGAAATCGTACAGTATACGCATGCGACAGAACGAGAGTTCAATTCAAGACAGACATTGGAATCGTTCGCCATTAATTGTATTGCAACATAAATTTTAGCAGAATTTAAAAGAGTACCGCAGTGCTTCCAAAAGTGTGCGTCGAGCACCTAGGAGCGTTGTGGCAATCTCAAAATATGGATCTGTGCACACAAAACCTATGCTTTAAAGTGATTGTTTTATACAGTGAAAAAAACTGTGAAACCTCTTGGGAAGCCGCCGATGAACCATGAATTACACAAGAGTGGCAGTTGACGAAAGAGAACCATTGGAATATGGTAACAAGCTTGCGATCTAGACCAGAGGTCTTTAACCATCTTCCAGTCGCGAGCACTGCCTGTACCCATCAAAAGAAAAGCACTCTTACGTCATGTTTGACATACGAATGCATGAAATGTGAAATGCAGATGATTTTAGTAATTGAATGCAATTTGCACAAGGTGTTTAAATCAAACGTTGATCAAGTGCTTATGAGCACCAAATCGGATGCAAGCATTGAACACTGGGTGCTCGTGAGCAGAGTTGTTTGGTTTAAACCACATACCTTGTTTTAAGCAATTGGTTTTTTAAAAAAAATCAAATAAAAGTGGCCTAAATATTATTTTTTCTTTGAAAAATATGATATTGGTTCATATTTTTATTTTTACTACATTTTATATTCTTCGGGTACATTCTGATGGTATATCTTTAAATGGCATAAGATGATATAAGTGGTTTTTTTCAAAAAGTCTCATAAAAGTTGCCTGAATATATATATATATATTTTCATATGAAGTATCTTAGTTATTTGAAGTTACAGAAGCCAAAATTTCTCATTCTTACCATATTTTCTAACCTTTGGCTACATTTTGATGCTCTATCTTTAGCAAATTCGTAAATAAGGATTGCATCACACATTTACATGTAGTGATGTATTATGTCTCACAGGGTTTCTTTTTCCCTTCACAAAGAAGTAGCAACAGTAGTGACACCATCATGCTAGGGGCAGGTGGTCCTATAATCCAATAAAGACACCAGCTGTTCCTAAAGGACAGACTAGTGTACTAGTAGTTACATTACCTCTGACATTTTAATTTTCTTTCCCATAAGTAGCACATCTCACACTGTATATCACCCAGCCTTAATATTCAACAGTTTTTTTTATACTTCCAGGTGTGGTTAAGCCCAGTTAATCAAGGTTATACTGTATAGTAGTAACAGATTTATGAAAAATAATCAGCTATATACAGGGTGATTATAATTTAAGTTTTGATTCCAAAACTACAATAAGTATTGCTCAGAATAACTTGAAAATTTCCATGGATACTACTGAAGCAATGGAAATTTCTTTTGCAAAAGAAAAAAGTGCAAGTAGTGCAAAATGTGCAAGTAAATGCTGTACTTGGCCAGCAGTATAATCTATTTTGTGCAACCACATCATTTCGGCATTTTCACAGCATCAGTGTGTGGATAGGACAACTTCTATCAAGATGCACGTTGCAATGCCAGCAAAGCAGCTGCTAAAGACCCATTTTGACAATAACAGGATGGCATGACACCTGGCTGGCCGTCAGTTCACTTGACCTTAATCCTTGCAACTTCTGGCTGTGGGAGGGGGGGGGGGTATCTCAAAATGTTATGAACAGTGGTCGGATTGCAAACTTTGGTTTAATATTCCTCAGGAATATTAAACCATACATATCTTCAGGAATATTAACATGGGGATGCATTTGGTTTAATAAAGGTGAATTGCAAGCACATCCACATCATGACAATGGCATACTCTGATCTGTTGTTGAACAAGAATTTTTGTGCTTTCACCTCATAGCCAGAGCATGGTGGACAAAATATTTAACATTTCTTGAGTAAGTTATTTGTTCAATTACTTCACTTTTTTTTGATTTTTCCATGGATAATGAAATCATGTAATGCTATAATTAAGTTATCATTTTGCCATGACTGACTATTGTTTCCATTCTTCGAGGAAATTTCCCATGTGTTGGATGATGTCATTAATTTTACATTTTTAAGTATTTTTTTCCCATTTACTTAATGAAATTCCATTTCTTCAGGAATATTCATGTCAGTTTTCAAGTCATTCTGACAATCGGTTTTTTTATAGTGTTTTGAAATCAGAACCTTAGTTATAATCACCCTGTATATCATAAATCATCGTTAATTAATATGCGTTATTTATGCTTCATAATATACATTATATTCACCTAATTTTTATCATAGTTTTTGCAAAATAGCTTCCTAATTAAGCATACTGAAAGTAACTGGAGAAAACATCTTTATATCATATGATTACCATTAAAATAATTTTCAAACACACACAAAGTAATCCATTAAGTTAAGCAAAAAATAATTAAATTGCAAAAGTTGGTTTTTGTTAAAATGTAAGAAATATTTATTGATTAATTAATATGGGAATAGTGTCAATTACATTAATAAACATTTTATTTTAGTTAATTATTAGAAGTTTTAATGATTTTTCAGAAATTTTTATTGTTTTTAATAATACTATTTAATAAAACAAAAAAACCTGGTTTAAACAAAAAAAAAACCCCGGTTTTTTGGGTTTTTAAAAAAAAAAAACCGGTTTTTTTACCATTTCTGCTCGTGAGTAACAGATTGAAGATGCCTGATCTAGATGGACACCTAAGCATGATGATATAGCAAATAACAAGCGCCTAATATTGAACTTCGAAAAATGTGAATAGGAAAAAGAATATGTGAAATGTGCACATCGTTCAAAATTGCCCTTGGTTGGTCTAGTGCAGTGTTCCTCAACCCCTGGGCCATGGCATCCGCCAAACTGGGTCGTGAGTGGTTTATTGCTGTATTTTTACCCATTTATTTCCCATTAACCTTGAGTATGTCCAAGCCTTCCAATCAAGCATACCACAGGATTCCAAAGATTGAGAAACACTGGTCTAGTGGCCCCACATCTCGCAATAGTGCCCCAAAACTGAGATCTTTGGCAGGCTTAGGCCAAATTTTTCACGGGCCCCGTATTGTGAATTTATAGTGTGAAAAAACAAAAATGAGAATTATCTCATTTAGAGTCCCCTGGCTGGATCAGCCCTCTACTGTACTTCCCTCCAAATTGGAAATCGGCTGGACTATGTTTGTACCCTTAAACGATGGTTTTGGCTCTCGTATATAAGGGGCCGTTCAAGTATTACGTGAGCAAATTTTTAGCCATTATTGGACCCCCCCCCCCCGTCAGCAAAACGTTGACCCCCCTCCCCCCTTGTCAGCAAAATTTCGTCATCAGCTCTGCCCCTCTGAATCCTAACTCATATTTTTATAAAGGGTGGTTTATGACGTAAGCATTATCCAAACCCCCCCTCCCCCTTGTCATCAAAAGTCAGCAAATCGGAAACCCCCTTCCCCCCCCCCATCGATTATGACGTAATACTTGAACAGCCCCTAAGAAACGTTTCTTCTAATTTTTTTATTTTACCTGCGCCAATACGTTTTTCTTGCACACGTTAATGCAATCAGTAAAGAAATGGGCACATTCTATTAAGACAGCGTTTTCTTCTGATGTACATGCGTGTCTGGCGATGAGTGTCGATTCCAATCGCAAACTGCCGATTTCAAAAGTCGTTGCCGATCGTTGAACCGACTGAGCAAACTGCTCGATCAATCACACCTTGCTTCATTCAATGTCGTTCGGGTCTTTTGCTCTTTTTGAGCCCACCATTCCTATGTGTCGCAGCGCAACGCTGCTGTTGTGCATATATCTTAATATGGATCAATAGTGTGTTCAGTAGTTTTGGATTTGCTGGACGCTTTTTCCACAAGCGCGAGTGTGCCCACGGAGGCACAAAATTTCGTCGTAGGTGGCGAAGAAACTCTGATACGACAAAAACAATGATGTGGGTTTCTAGGGTTGCCAGGTGTCTGTATATACGACTCGCGAGGGCCTATGCAGTAACGATTGCATTGAATATATTGGTTGGCTGAAGTTGGTTTTCTGTGGTTTCCAACTTCAAGGCGCCAATGCGAGCCGATCTCCCCGTTAAAAAGTCTCACCACAGAGAGCAACAGGCCTACAACGTTACAAATATTTAATCTTCAATTACTTCACTCACAATTTGAAGTATAGATGGCAGCGCTGTAATATCATACACAATACTAACTACACACTCAGACTGTTAGGTGCACCTACTTTGTTCCAGACTCTGCCACGAAGCTGGGCTGGAAGAGATCTTGGCAACGGGATAAGTCCGGTGGCAGAGACCCTGGTGTTCATTCATTCATGGGCCCCCCCCTGGCTTTTGAAAATACACTGACAATGGTGTATATATATATACAGGGTGATTATAAAAAAACTATCCCGACATATGGGCCCCTAACTATCATACCATTCACAGAAACTGAATGAAATTTTGGCATAAGGTATTTTGAGGTATGCGCTCAAGAATGATATGGAAAACAACAGTGTCACTCTAACAGTTACGGTTACAGTGAGAAAATTTCGAAAATATCAAATGGCAACACCAAGTTTTTTGTACTGGAATGTGATCTCCATTGTGAAAAACCCTAAATAGCGTTCGAACGGCAACTGTAGCATGAAAATCACCGGCGGTAGATAGGCTAAAAGGGAGGACAATCAATAAGGACAGAGAAGCAGCATAAAATAAAGCATTTTATTGTGTTTCACAAATTTTCCACATGACCTTGTGGAGGATGTGATCTCAGCCGAAGAAACGGTGCGACGAATGAAACGAACATTAATGCTCTGGTGCACGGCAAAGTCCTTTTTACTTTTTCCTTGCCTAGCTCCGGGGATTTTTGTGCTCCAGGTGCCATTCCAACGCTATTTAGTGTTTTTCAGTATAGAGATTGCATTCCAATACAAAAAACTTGGTGTTGCCATTTGATTTTTTCGAAATTTTCTCACTGTAACCATAACTGTTAGAGTGACACTGTTGTTTTTCATATCATTCTTGAGCGCATACCTCAAAATACCTTATGTCAAAATTTCATTCAGTTTCTGTGAATGGTATGATAGTTAGGGGCCCATATGTCAGGATAGTTTTTTTATAATCACCCCGTATATATATATACACACACACAAACACATACATACACATGAGTACATGTGCTTTGCCCCCCGCCCCCTGGAAAAAGTTGAAATGACTGTCCTGGAGCATTATGGGCCCCCTGGGCCAAGTGATGTTTCTGAGGCCCTACCTGGCAAATTCTTAAAATTTTTAACCAAGTCTCATTTTTGTGAGGCTCCTTTTCTCAGCACTCGGTGGGGATTCAGGTGGCAATGAAAACTACCCCTTCCCCCCCCCCGATTAAAAAAAATTATTGCCGTAGGCAGAAGAGCAAAAGGTGGATATTAACCCCCCCCCCCACCTTGTTAGGGAAACAATCTGTATCCACTTATGCTTTTGCATAAGTGGGAAGGCTTATGTGGCTTGGGCCCTTAGGATCCAGTTTCTATGGGGCGTTGTATTTAAATCAACTTTAAATTTAAAAGTTTTTGAAAATTTAAAACAAAATTCATTTCTTTTTGTTAATTTGCTTGTGTTCCCCCTTTCAGTAAGACTACCCCCTTAAGTGGTCACTACTCACAGTTTGGGAACCACCGATGTACAAAAACAGTCCAGCATGACTCATTTTGTCGAATGCAGGGCTCCCACTCGTTCTATTTTTCCCACTTTATCTTTCTTTTGCTATTTTTTTAACAAAATCCTATCAACAAAATTTGTACAATTGATTTTAATTGAGAAGGGAATCATGGATATATAATGCCAAATGCAAATGTAATAATTGCAAATTAATTGCAATAATGATTCAATTGCAATTAATGATTCTGCCAAAGCAGAAATTGTATTGTTTTTAATGTTATTTGGGGGACAGGTTGTATGTGGATCACTTGGTGGTTCAGTAATTTTTCATTTGCTTAGTTTGAGGGTTCTACAAGTAAAGTAGTCAATAAAAACTTTTGCCTGATTGAAAAAAAAATTTTGTATTTACTACTTCATGGTCTTGGACAGTAACTAATGTTAATCGTTTCAAATTATAGTGCACATTTTGTGTATAGGTGAAACAACAGTTTGCATAACAAAGCAGTTGGGTATATAGACCTATTCTAGGTTTTGTGACTGATGATACCTAATAGCATTCAATTTTCTTCTGTATTTTTAGAGCATGCAGAAGCACAATGTTTACAATGCTCAGATAAAGAGCTAGAAATGAAAGTACTTCATTTGTCAAAAACTATTACACTGCCATTGACCACTAAAATTACGATTTCCCCAGCATACTTGCAGTCCTGGATTTGGCCTGAACTTTTCAGGGGGAGGGGCTTGATTTTCCCACCCCTCAGAATCACAACAAAGTGCTTTTATACCCTTTCGTTGTTAAAGTTGCCACCCTCCCCTCTCAAATTTGCTGCATGAGACAGCTGCCCCTTCCCTAATGCATAATCTAAATATATGTCCATTAGATAAAGTAAGAGAACTTGCCAAGCATAAATGACCGTTAGCGAAGTACAGTCTGAAGATTGTGAAAGTTTTCAAGTAGGAACTTTTGGAAATCTATGTAATGTTCCAATAAATAAAGTGCCAGGATTTGGTTCAGATAGAGCATCTGTTATGACAGGATCAATAAATTATGTTGGTGTGCAACTAATGAAACAAAATTATTCAATGTTGTGTGTCATTTTTTTGCACATAAGCTTGCTCTAGCTGCAAGTCAAGTTGCAGGAAAAACGTACCAACCGCAAAAGTACAAGGTACCATAAATTCTAAATATTTAAACTATGTGATCTAAGCAATAAAATTTAATATCTTGATAATTTTCAAATTATTTTCTCAAAATTACTTCATCAACATCATGGACAACATGATAGTGTAACCTCATTTTGTTGTATTGTTGCAAACAACAGTGAGCTTTATCGAAGTGGAGCTTCTCCGAAATCCAATTGATGGGGCGTATAGGCTTGTTTTTCTCATTCCTGCCTCTGACAACAGTTGTCAATAATCCCTCCCTGCCCTTTCACAAAAATGTCTTATATACCCCCCCCCCCGGCCATCTCGGCCGGCTGTGGGCTGTTTGTATGTAGAGCCGTCTACAGCCGGATTGGTTTTTATAGTTAATTAATAATTTAAATAATCCAAAATCTTGTGTGAAATATTCCTAGGATCTCTTTGCATAGTGGCATTGCATAACTAAAGCTATTACATAATTTTGTACTCTTGAGGCTCTTGTTCCCTTCTTTTTTGGAGGTTAGAGATCAACTAGAAACAATTGAAGAGTTAAAAAATAAATAAAATGTGGGATGAAAGTAATTACGCCATACATTGTCGCCAAGTTTTATTATGAAATTTTGCCATTGTATTAGCAAACAATATTATCTAGAAATTGTTTTTAAACAAAATTTTTTGGAAATTCTGAAATACGCCAATGTGCATAATGCTATGTGCTTATTCTCGAAATAATAAAATCACAGAAAATAATCATATACCAATATTTGTGGAAAATCCCTTATTATTCAGTTACTTTCAGCAAGTTTGAAAATCAGCTTACAATTTTGTGTATATCTTTCTGAATTTTGATGACATTTGCTGGAATTTTCATATGAGTTGCACTATATATTTGTCAATCAAATTATGAGAAATGAAATTTATATTTTGTGCATAATCAATCATTTACTAAAAATACTCGTATCTCTATCTCGTTGAATATTAATTTGTCGCATTTTAAATTTTTACACGATATGTCTCATGTATAGCATCATGTTTTCTGTGAATTTCATAAAAATTGGTTGAAAACTCTGCATGTTATAAGCCAGGCCTGTAGCCAGAAATTTTGTTCAGAGAGGGACCAAAGTTTCTCATATTTTGGGGGGCAGACCCGCAAGTCCCTTCCCCTCTCGCTACAGCCTTGTTATAAGCAAAGATCATGCGATGAAAATTGGAATCTTTATAGAAAACATTTGTATTTTCTTGAAAATATGTGCTATTCTCATGAAAATGAACAGAATATTGCACAAAGTTCTTACAATAGTTTTTCAAAGTAGGAAGTCATTTTCAGCATTTTATAATACAGACATTTTATAATAATTAATCAAAAGCATTTTTTCTTATTTAATTTTTGTTGGTCCCCCAAATGCACTCCTGACTAAATTTTCACTGCAAATGGTGAGTAGCAATATAGACTATATATATATAATCAAAATTTCTCTCTCAGAACGATTTGCACAGTATTTTTTTAGACATTCAAAAAAATATGTGAACTCCAAAAAGGACAGACTTTTGAAAATATAGTGTATTTATATACAGGGTGAATATGACATGTTCTGCCAAACAAAAGGGGGGTGATAGACAATCTCAAGTGGGACATGAAACACCCTACCAATCTTGTCTTATTTCAAACCGTTTTTGAGTTATGTTGAATAATCGGTTGTGGAAAAAAGTGTCATGTCTGAAAAACACAAATTTGATGTTTCTGAGGGAATTACACAAAAACCAAGCACATACTTAGAAAGAGTTGAAAAAATTGTATAAAATGACAGGAATTTCATTGAAATATCTGGATCTAATTGGTACTAGCTACACGCCCTGAAATGTTGGCAAAGTTCAAAATGGAAATGTTCACAAAATTCTTCATCGCCAATTATGCAAACACCCTTTTACAGTAAAACCTGTTTTCAACGGAATTGCAAGGGGTCAAGTTTTTTTTCTGTTGAACATAGGTTTCCTCTTAATAAAGGTTCAATTGATAAAATGTGTAAAATTATGTACGATCTCATGATTGAAATGAAATAAAAATTAATTTATTGAAGATAAAGTAAATAATTCAGAAGTAGGTTAAATAAATACAAATACACCACAACAAGCAAAATGCCCAACGAGGTGGCTGAGAAAAAGATGCCCATAACAAATATGGATGTCATATTTTAAAAATACAGCAACCCAATCAAAACTGCAATTACAAATAATATATATACATGATAAAATATACAATGCCCATAAAGAATACTTATGGTTGTCTAATTCTAAGTATGGATAGCTTCTCGATTTACTCCAACATGTTTATCGTATTTCTTTTTAAACGTGTCAATTGAGTTACAATTTACTACTTCTGGGGTAAGCGATTCTATTTATTAACAACGCTATTAGAGAAAAATTCCCATCGACCCAATAACCTCGTATTGTCCCTTACCAATTGATACTGGTGTCTCCTTGTAAAAGCAGTCAATTGACAGTGTACTAATAATTCATGGTCCATCCTATCTATCCCTTGAAAATTTTGAACACTTCAATCATATCTCCCCGACACCTGTGTTCATCCAATGTAAAAACATATTCAAAAAATTAAATCTCTCTTTATAACTCAAGCTCTGTGTGCCAATAAGGACACACATAGACTTAGTTGAAGGGGTGCAGAAAAGAGCTATGTCCCTTTGTAGGTATGGTCTCCAAGACCTCACAGCATATTCCAGTCCAGGATGAACTAAGCCTCAGAAAAGCGGAAGAATGACTTTAGGAGAATGCGAAGAGACCTTTTAGTGAAACCAAGCATTCTATTTGTTTTTTTGACCACTGCGGAACAATGTTCAGAAAACCTAAGCCACTTGTCAATGAGAATTCCCAGAACGGTGACCCTAGTTGCATCCTAGATAGTGTCACCATTCAACTCATAAGAGAACCGTGGGTTGTTCAAACCAAAATGAGCAACCATGCATTTGTCAATGCTAAACGTTCTGCTCTATTCATTTGCCCATGCTGCAATCCTGTTTAAGTTGGTCTGGAGCAACTCCCTATCTCTTTGATTCCCGATTACTCCCCATTAGCTTCATGAAATCTGCTAGCAATCCCATCGATACCCTGATCTAGTTTATCGATAAAAAGTATGGAGCCAAGGACACTTCCTTGAGGGAATTTCCGACCGAATGCCTTCTGGAAATCAATGTAAACAACATTTAAATTTTTGTAATGAATGTTTATGCAAAGCCTTCATCATGTGATCATAGAAGCAAAGGAGGTTTGTCACACATGACTTCCCCTTCCTGAACCCATGCTGATTATCCGACAATGCATTATTCTCATCTATCTATTTCACAAACTGCCTTTTGATAATGATTTCCTCAATTTTTGAGAGAGCTCGTCAAACTCACAGGACGATAATTGGACACAGCTTCTTTACTACAATTCTTAAATATCGGAACAACATTTGCAAGTTTCCTATCCCTTGAGACGATACCCTCAGCAACACTACTCTTGTATATCTGTGCAACTGGCCCCAACAATTCATTAGCACATTCCCTGAAGACTGGGATAGATATCATCTGGTCCTGCTTGCACATACATTTTTTAGAAGATTTAAGACCTCCACGTCTTCCACTTGAATATTGTTGAGGATTTTACTACCCCATGCAACACCCGTATATTGAATATCATTATCTCCATTAAAAACCGACACAAAAAAGTCATTGAAAGCACTACACATGCCTACATTACTCTAACCTAGACTCTCCTATCGAGAGGCAGCCAACTGTTCCCTTACATCCATTATTGACGTATCTAAAAAATTATTTTTGGTCAGAGCCAATGTTATCTTCCAACCTAGATTCAACTTCCTTTTTACTATCCCTTATCGCTTTCTTGAACGCTCTTTTATCTGTAAACAATGATAGGTCACCTCGTCCACTTTTATACTCACTGAATGCTCTTTTCTTTTCAAGATAAAGGTTACACACGCTATCCGTGAACCATAGAGGGTGTGATATACAAACATACTTTTTTTGAACAAAGGGTATGAGGTTGTGCAAAAGAGAGGACAGCTTCGTACTAAATTCTTCCCATTGACTTACCACCTCAACTGATACCAACCAGTCTTTGAAAACTTCCGCTAACCTCTCTTGCAAAACATCAAAGTCAGTTCTCCAAAAACAAGAAACCAGGGTTTAAGCTAGATGAAAAATTCCTTTCGCAAACAAGCGAAAATGGGGAGAAAAGCTGTAGCAAAATGCTACAATGCTATTGTAATGATTGATGGTTGGATGTCTATTCGTTCCGTACCTCCTGTACGCATTTTTACAAAAGTGGCTACCACTTCTTTCGCATTCTAAGATTTTCTTTTGCATTTTGCGAAAAATGTGACCGTAATTTAAACCCTGCAAGGAACCAGTCTTTTGTTATCAACCTTACCCGAAGAAAACTTGGAGAAAACTGACATGATCACTGGAAAAAAACTCGTCCCCCACCGAAACATGTTCAACAAGATCCTCGGAACTAGTGAGAACTTA
Organism: Pholcus phalangioides; assembly: GCF_987345545.1. Lineage (NCBI taxonomy): Eukaryota > Metazoa > Arthropoda > Arachnida > Araneae > Pholcidae > Pholcus > Pholcus phalangioides. The sequence continues at coordinate 18,354,743 of NW_028301625.1, read as the reverse complement.
TTGTGAGCATTTCGCCAAGTGACCATTGGTGCCTTCATTCTGTCGCCAACACAAGCCATGCTTGTCCAGCGAGAAGAAAACCTGTTTTTGGAAGAGTTTGTTCAGGGCAACTTTTCTCGCTTTCTTTTGGTTCCGACTGCGAATGAGCGAGGTCTGCTTCACCTCGGCTCTCAAAATCATGCTTAAACGTTAATCACTAAGTAAAGATAAAAATAATGCCTGAAATTAATTAAGCATGCAACCCACATGTGGATGTTGTAACTACAAGAAATCGTGACCCAGAGTCTTCATGATGGAAACAGATACTGACTTGGACTGGCCCACGGCACTTTTGGGGACGCCATCACCCAGGAGTTCCAGGAGACGAGATGAAGAAGCTATCTGGCCTAACTGATGCAACCTTTCTGAAGACCTAGGACACCCGCTTGAACTCCGCACCTCTGGACAATGTATATAAAATCTGGTAATCTTCTGCCTACACACGGGTACTTTTCAGCATCCCCTGACTCGAAGATTCGCAACAGAACTCTAATGTAATGAATATCCTTTTTCTAATCTAGGCCTGGTACGTAAGTTTTTTAACATTAATCGAGATCTCACAAAGAAATAAGAATTGCCGTCAGAAACTCAGTACAAATGTACGAATTTTATATGTATCTAAATATAATTTGATAATTACTTAAAAGCTATTTGCTCTCTCGACTCATTTCGAATTGATTTACTTGTTTTTTAAGTGTATTTTAATCCATACGATCATGAGGCCCCAACCCTCTGCGGGGAAGGCCTAACCTTTCCTCCCCACAACAAACTAAATGCAAAATAGCAGTACCCCTAGTGGCGGTTTCTGATACATGCTGATACAAAAAATTTTCAAGCACCAACTTAAAGTCTCTTTCATACTGATCTCTAGCTGAAAGGTTCTCCCAATTAATACCCGGGTAATTGAAATCCCCTAGTATGACAACCCTCTTATGTTCACACATGTAGGAAATTTCATCATGAAATTTATTTGCGATGTAGTTTGGATCACTATTCGGTGGATTGTAACAAACCCCAACAAAGTTTAATGATGTGAACTTATAAAAAAATAGACATCATAAACTTATAAAAAACAATAAGTTTATGATGTCTTTTGTTTTCAAGCTCAACTCATATAGTTTAAATATCACTTCTCTGCACGTTACACTCTCTAGCTCGGTTTTCCAATCGGTATTACGCTGAACCCCAGGGTTCCGTGAGAGCTTTTTTGGGGTTTCGCAGAATCAAAAGGGATGGAACCCCAAAAATCCTGGAACTCTGGTAGCTTCAAAAATTTTCTTGTTACTTTTTCACCTGAAGCAATTTTTTATTTGTATTTCTGTTGAGAACAGGTACTAAAATAATTCAGAGAAAATATTGGTATAATCGACCAGTAGAAGACAAACAATATTCGTGTTGGCTTCTTTCTTTCTTCTTATTCTCGCACACAAGTTCTTCAGACAACAAAGACATCCTGGAAATTGGTATTCCCAAAACTCTCAAGACCTACATGAGGATTTATGAGAGTTTTCCTTCAAAGTTTCGGAGTTATTAAATTGTTACTTTGCATTCTGTGTCTCACAACATGCTTCTCTTCCTTGGAATTGTCAATTGAGATTTATGATGTCAGATTCTTATCACTTTTCTGACTGGCAAATCCTAAATAACAATCCTAATACAGAGAAAAGCTTTACTTTCTAACTTGCCTGAGGTTATATTTCTCCCATTCTACAGATTCATTACCACAAATGGAACCTTGTGAAAATCATACAGTTGAAACTTCTTTGAAAATTACCCCCAGACCTCATAGAAAATATCAGAAAAAATTCAATGGTTTCAGTTGCATTTTGTTTGTTATATAATAATTGAGAAAATTATTAGCCACAACATTAAATTTTTCAAAACAATATTGTAAATTACTTAACTAATTTGCATTTCATCAGCGTTGCTTAAATCCTGAGTATTCTTATATTGTTCTCTTGAAGATTTGAAAAAAAAAACATAACTTTTCACTTTTTTAAAAAAGTTTTTTTCTGTTTCCCATATCTAAAGCAAAGCAGATAATAGTTGGACATCGAGTCCAACTTTCTAAAAGTTATTTAAAAGAAAAGAACGGAAATGCTAGATATTGGTGTTTATCAAAGTCTCTCAGGGGCATCGTCAACCTTTGTCATGGGTGTCGACATTGCTGATTTCCTGTTTAGTGCTTTAAAGGGGTGGTTTTTCACTATTCTGAGCCAGGCTATAACTAGGGAGGTACTTGAGAGTTCTGGTGACCCGGGCACCAGACCACATGGGGTGAATATTTCATTCTAACTTCTCTTTCAACATTAAAAGAGGGCCTCCTTAATGCGTGCTTGCCCCGGCTGACCAAGTATCTGGTTGCGGCCTCTGATACTGTACCTCTGTCAACATTCAGTCAATTAGTCCATCAAAGTTTAGGGCTTTTGAAGTGACAATATGCATTGAAAAACTATTATAGTGATACATTTTTGTAATCAGCAATAATTACATCGATTCAATGTATAGAAATGCTCATTCTCGGAAGAAGGTCTCGAGAAAGGCATTGACATTTACCCGCATTTTTTTTCTTTCATTTATTCTTTTGTTTAATGTTGAAAGAAAAGCGTAAGGGAAATTTCCCACGAGTGACCATTATTGTATGTGGGTGAGTTCACTGAAAATATCAATATTCCCACCCCTAGTAATAGCACATAATCATTCTCAATGTCCACATCACATGAAAAGCAAACATTTAGCATGCTCCAGGAAAATAAAAATCTAACGGTTAATTGCTAAAAACTGACTGACCTTTCACTTTCCTGTGTTTGTTCAAGTTGGAATTTTTCACTCCCTTGAGGACACTATATCAGTTCTTGCTCTCATTCATCACGAGGGAAGTGATCCAGCGATTTGGTTGTAGTTTCGTTGTGTTCTTATTTGTTTGAAGCCTCAGCTCGTCTTGTTTTACTCTGTAGAAAGTTAAGAATAAATAGTTTTTGTTCATATTCACTATAGCTGGTGCTGGTTTTGCACACTGGACTGGAGTAGGGGAAATTCATTCTTTCTCTTCCTTTGACCACTCTTTCCACATTTCGGATGAAAATGGTGTATGCCAAAATTGACACTCCACCCATGACGAGTACATTGAGTAGTATTTCTTTCCTCTTGTTCTATATTTTGTTATCAATAATTATTTATTGTTAATGACAATTTCATCCAGGGTCGTAACTGCGATTTTTATGAGGATGGGGCAAACATGATTTCTCCTCCCTGATGATTTTATAACAGTATTTTTGTTCTTCCCTGATATTTTTTTGCCACCCCCCCCCCCAAAGTTTGGCACCAAGGGCAGTTCCAGCCTTGATTTCATCGATATTTTTTTTACTACTTTCTTGTTCTTTTGATAGCTTCTTGCATTTCGTAAACTTTAATGTGAATATACTTAAACGAGAAATCAGCGATACTGTGTTGTCAAGATTAAAAACCGTGGGTATTTGTGGAATACCAATTACATAGGCAGTGAAATATGGTAGTCCAGGTCAATAAGATGCTCGCGAACTGTGCCGCAAGATGCTCAGAGATGTCGTGTGTTCAATACCCTCTTTTCTCTTTTCCGGTGCCTTTTCTGATACAAGAAACTATTGCAAAAACGGCGCCATCATGATCAAACAGCACATTGCTATTGAAGAAAGTCTGCACATCAAACTTTTGGCGTTCAAACCCCTCTCAGTGTGAAACATAAAAAAGCCATTCGAAATCGGCTGTGAACTGTATAAGTAATGGTCTAATTAGTTCTGAATTGCTCAGAAAATGAATTTGGAGGAGAAAAAAAAATTATTGAGCTGAAAGATATTAAATGTTTTTCATTATCCTGAAGCTATGTGTATAACTAGGATGACCAAAAAAAAAAAAATGGACATTTCCATTGATCCATAGCTCATGTTAATATAACATAGCTGCCAAGTCTCCCCAATCCCTTTCCGGGAATCTCACGAATTTTAGCTTCAAATATGGATCATATGGTCACACTATGTGTAACTCACAAATATGTATTTTTTGACACTTTTATCTACTGCAAGTGAAGATTCTTGTTTTGCAGAGCAAATGGAGACTTTTAGAACACCCTGTACAGGACCACAGCTAGATGCTTGGTCCTGGGGCAAGTGCACATTTTGATGCCCCCCTTGTAATGTTGAAGAGGTTCCAGAATGAAATTGGCTCCCCCTCGGGTCTAGCACCTGGGGCATGAGATTTGCCTGCTCCCCCCCCCCCTAGTTGTGGCCTTGACCCGGTATATTAAAGAAATATTCAAAATTTGTTAAGGGTTCTCCAGAATAGCCTCGTTACCATCAAGGGTTCCGCATGAACTTTCATGTTAGAAAACCCTGCTCTAGCCAGCCTTCAAACATGATATTTCACATATATCAACACTTCACCCCCTTTCCTATCAGATCTATTTCTCAAAAAAGTATTGTATCCTGAGATGTGTAAGAACGATTCATCCCCATCGTTTGCCTGAGATTCTGTAATGGCTATAAGATTCAGGCCCTCCACACAACTATCATAGTTTCTAAAAAATCTTTCTTCTTACCAAAACTCCTGGCATTAATTAGCACACATTTTAATTTTCCCAGTGATTTAGTGTCAGTTGAGAAGCCATCCAAGTCAGAGGTGAGTTGCTGTCAGTACTGTTGTGATTATTATTAACTAACCCGCATTTCCGACTAAGTGGTCTGGGAGTAAAAACCTGACCTAAGCCTATCGTAAACCTCCCAGATCCCCTTCTATTCAGATGGACCCCATCCCAACGAAGCCACCTATCAGTAAATGCGGAAAGCTCCAAGAACGTGACCCCCCAAGTGAGGAGCAAATGTCCTTCAGGCCTAAATTGAATTGGTGGATTCTACTCCTATACCCCCTACTACCCCTTCGGCAGTACTGGAATCACTGACACATCTAAACCCCCCTAGCGGATAATAGTAAATCATCCCGGTACTCCGACAGACTCACTAATATTCGCTCCTACCTGATTTGTTCCCACCTACAGAATTACCTGCAGGGGAAACTTTCGGCGATGAAAAACGTCTCAAACATTGCTAATCTCCTCCCCCCAGGAAAACAACAGCGCTCGAAACCCTGAAAATCCCTACACTCTGTACCCTAGTTCCCTAACCATAGATTTGCCGATAATTAAACCCCTATTACTATCCCCCTCTACCTCATCCATGACTACCCATTCACCCGCCGCTAAACTGTCATTGTTTATGGAGATTGCTTCTTCATCAACAGGTGGCTAGACAAGTGGCTTTGTTATAACCGAGCCTTATAGAACCCTAACTTTTCCCGTAATGCTTCAACCTCAAGTTCCAACCTTGCCCTATCCAAACACCCCTTACAATTGAAACTATCAACTACTATACCTCTAGATCAGGTAAACCTCCTGTCGCAAGCTCAACACAACACTAGTCGAGGGCGATGCATACTAACACTAGCTAAAACTAGATATTTAAAAAATAGGAAAATGGTAAACGTTAACAGAAAATTAAAATAACGTAAAATACATTACAACGCAGAATATATGTAAGGAGCCATTCAAGTATTATGTAAGCAGATTTTAAGCCATTTTTTACCCCCATCCCCCCTTGTCCGCAAAAGTCAGCAAAACACTGACACCCCCCCCCCCCTCCCAGCAAAATTTTGTCAGCAGCTTAGAATATTTCATATCTTCAAAAAAGGGTGGTTGATGACGTAAGCAACCTTCAAACCTCTCCCCCCCCCCTTGTCATCAAAAGTCAGCAAATCCGAAACCCCCTCCCTCCCTTGATGCTGATGTAATACTTGAATGACCCCTAAAAGATTGTATGAAAAAATTAAGTAAAATAAAATGCTGAACACTAAATCACGAAGAAAATATATGTATAAAGAATACAACACACGCAAGAGAAAGTATTAAGCTACAAAGTACAATTTATTAGAATTAGCTAACTATCTCTACTCACTAACACTAAAACAATAGATCCAAATGGAAAAAAAATTACTGGGAGTTCTCGGGAAAAGTATATACTGTTTGCTAACACTACCGTCCAAAACCCCATGAATTTATATTAAATAAGCGGGAAAACACAAGCGAGGAAAAAAAGTCAAGTCGATCGAATATATACTGTAAAACCTCAATATCAAACCTCTAGTTATCAAAAAATTATGACGACTTAAGCGGAGTGCCATCAGTTTAACCGTGCAATGTTGAGAAAATCGTATAAATTTGAAGTAATATGAAATTTATTAAAGCATAAATCAAAATAACAATATTAATCAAATTTACAGACCGCGAAAGAATAAATAATAGCAATTTGTTTTATTTTTTTATATCTTATTACTTAAATTATTGTGGTAAAATGTACTGTACACTTTGATTTATACTAGTAATTTTTTATTTAGACTAACAGAGCAACTCTTCATAATAGAACTCTGTATTGCACATTAATTTTACATAGACATCAAATTTAATTTTAGTATTTTAATTCTTCATCAGTAGTTCATGATACAACTGCAAAGTAATCTCGAACACTTTTGACTTGGTGGAGGGGCCCTGGGCAGGGAAAAGTAAACAGAAGATTTTGTGTCAATATCTGCTGTGGGAGGTTCAGTTTCTACATTATCGTTTATGTAATCCACAGTATCAGGGCCATAACTAAGAATTTTGTGAGGGAAATAGCAACATGATTTCACCGCCCCTGCCACTAAAATTCAGTGATTTTATAATGGTGTTTTTGTTCTCACCTGAAATTTTCCACCCCTTAAATTTTTCTGCCATGGCAGTTGCTTCCTCCCCCTGGTGGAGTACTTTTTCGGTGCAAAATTTTGGTGGAGCACTTTGAAATTTGGTATGATCCTTGGAATTTTCCTTTAAAGGGTACAGTTTTTCTTTCTGTATTAGACAGGTTCCATTTAATCCAGGTTTTCTAATGTGTATTTTGGCATTGAAATCATGGAACCACAATTTTTCCATTGAAGACAGGTTTCTGCTTAATACAGGTTCCACTGTAGCTACAATTGGTGAAATTTACCAAAAACTTGTCCATTGCACCAGCTTTTGAAAGAGCCTACAATAGACTATATTGGTAATCTAGTTCAGGAGAAATTTAGTTTTTTTTCCATGAAATCTGCAATCTGCTGCTTGCTCTGAAATCTGCATTCGTCAAAGCAATTTCAATAAGTTTTTTCTGTGACTATTTGATTTTTCACTTAACACCAATTTCTCAGTGCTTGAAACTCGCAATTAAATTCAGAGATATCCTGTAGATACAGGTAATGTTCCCTATTGGATTTTTTTATCTAAAATCAAATTGTCACCAAAATTTGTAAAAGCCAATTCTGAATTTTTGTCAAATATCTACTTCAGTAAACTTGATTTCAGTGATGTATTTGAAACAAAAGGCTAAATTTATCCTGAACGAGAACATAGGATATGGTTTATTGTAGGCTCTTTCGAAAACAGGTACAATGGACAAGTTTTTGGTAAATTTAACCAATTGTAGCTAGTAGGGTGTTTGCATAATTATCAGTGAAAAATTTTGATGACAATTGAATTTTGAACTTATCCAATCTTTCAGCCCATATTGCTCATCATTAAATCCAGATGTTTCAATGAAATTGGTGTCAACTTAAAGAATTGTTTCTGCTTTTTCCAATTATGTGCTTAGTTAGCATTTAGGTCTCTCCAAAATTTAACAAATTTGGGTTTTTTAATACTAGACACATTTTTTTTCATAATCGGTTATCCACCATTACTCAAAAATGGATCGAGATAGGACTGAGTTGGTAGGGTGTTTCATGTTTGACAGGTTTGTTCATAACCCCCTTTTGTTTGGCAGAATATGTCATGTTCACTCTCATTACATGACGAAGGAATAATATGCCTCTATGAGATTCATTTATGATGTACTTTTTTTAAAAAATATAAATATAGGGTGCTGGCACACGTAAAGGATCTGGAGAATGTCGATGTGATGCTGGGTATATGGGGGATTTATGTGGCAAGTGCAAAATAAATTACTATAATGACACTAGTGGAGATACGTGGTCTTGTGTCAAGTGTGACAAATCTTGCAAAGGTCACTGTCGTAAAGGTGGTCCTAAAGGTTGTGAAGTTTGTGCTGATGGCTATCAGTATTTAATGGACCTAGGTTGCATTGGTAAGTAATAACTTTATTCACATTAAATATCTTCTATGTTTTTCAATAGTTATTCAGTTCTTTAGTGAAAAAGTCATTGGAATATTAAATAAGGTCTAAATTAGAGTTTTTGGGCGAGAATTCCTGCCCACCCGTTTTTGGGAATTTTTTGCTATTACCCATTCTGGAAAAATTTTTCAGGAAAGTTACTGTTGTGACACAATAATACTTCAAATGGAATATGTGAAAGATTTAAAAATAATCATTTGGGTGTATTTGTTGAAATTTGATTAATCTTCTGTACTTATAGCATAGCGTTGCTTGGGAAAGAAATAGAGGGGGGAGAATAGATTTTGAGGGAAAAAACATGAAGAGAGACTTCCAGTTTGTGTGAACTGCACTAGCAACCTTGCCTACTATGAAATTCTAATACTGTTTTGGGAAAGTGGAAACATCAGAGATGAATGTAGGAGATAAGATCTGAAAAAAGCAGATGGTGTGTTTGTGTGTTACAATTCAGGCCTGTTGTGATTTCTAAATGTTCATAGCTATCCCAATTCTGAGTGTGAAGTCCATTCATTTCTGAAAAAGAGGGGAAGCTCTCTATTTTAAAGTCAAATATGCACAATACAGTGGAACTTCAGTTAACGAGTGGTTTGGTTAACGAGCAAAAATTTTGAAAAATTTTGACTTGGTTAACAAGCAATGGTTCGCATTACAAGCAAAAATTTTAACCTTTATTTAGTTATTTTCACGTTATCACAACTGAGCTGATGGTTTTTTGCTTTCTCCCACACACATGTTATGGAATTTTGGGTAATATTCTCCCCTACTGTCTCCAGTAAGCATTCTTCAGTCTTAAATTTAACACGCGTTTGAGTGTGAATATTTACCATACAAAACTAGATGTAGCATAGCATCAATGCGTATGTACATTTGAAGTTTTTTTTAAAATTCTGCTTGGGGAAAAAACCGTGGATTGATTACATTATTGAACATGATTTTGAGTGGGGGCTAGCTCATGAACAAGAGACACTACTTGTCAAAGAGATTTTGTGCTTGGGGAAGACCATAGACTGGAGGTGCATGAGGATGCCATTCAAGAACTAATGGTGGAAAATGTCTAGAAGTAGATGAAGTGATGGGTCTCTTATGCACACAGCAGGAGAATTTATCGACGGTATCTCATCTGAAGAAGAGAGAAGTAAAGAGAAGTCCCTCATATAAAATGAGATTAGAAAGATGTGTAGAATGTGTGGGAAACTGCAAAACTCTGTAGAAAAGAACCACCCAAATAAAGCTGTAGCAATGTACAAGCAATGAATCTGTCCAACGAACACTGCAATTTACCATTTCCCAGAAATCCTAAAAAATAAGAGGCAAAAGCAAGTGTCATTGAATTAGGTTCTTTTTGAAAGTCATGCAAAAAGGTTACAAACAACAGTGAGTCTGTAAATTGTCTTAAATGATAGTCTCCCCCCCCCCCTCTTTCTCTCATCATTTAGAGTAAGTTAATTCATAAATATTATCGTATTGTATGTTTATGGCATTTATATTATGTATATTTCATTGTATTATGTATATTTTATTGTATTACGTATATTTTATTGTATTACATATATTTTATTGTATTATGTATATTTTATTGTATTATGTATATTTTATTGTATTATGTATAATTATTATTGCATTTAATTATTCATTGAATGTGTTTTTGTTTATTTTTATGTGAATGAATAATTGTGGAACAAATTATCCAAGTTTCCATTATTTCCTTGGGGAAGTTTGGTTCGAACAACAAACTATTCGGATAATGAGCATGTTGGAGGAACGAATTAAGCTTGTTAACCAAAGTTCCACTGTACCTTCATATTTTCTTACTCATCAGCACCCCTTACTTTGTGGCCTTGCATAAGGGCTCCCTTTTCCTTGGATAACAATTGTGTAATACCCTCTAATACTTTATTACCATCTTTTCTTTTTTCCCAACCTTACTAAAAAACGTATCCTTTTTGTCCTTTTCCTCTGCAAGTGATTGAGAAAAAAAGTTTTATGGCTTTGTTTGTTGTCTAATTTGGGAATGTGAATCCCTTCCCTGGGAAAATGTTTCATATCCTACTGACCCAATTGCAGGGGTGGGGAGGGTTTTTTTTACTTTCACGTGGGTTGACCATGATCAGTGTTTCAATCTGAATGGCTTCAAATGCAAAAAAACATGATATACAAGTGAGGGAAAATTACTCTGTGTGGGGTAATAAGGATATCTGTATTGAGGTTAGCCAATGGCCTTTAATGGTATTAAATCAGCACTGTCAAAATTATTTGTCAAGACTTGGGATCGCCTAGAAAGACAAGCCAATGCCTTTTGAGGAGGAGCAGCTAAGTAGTCCTAGAGGAAGATGAAAAATGGGGACTTGAAGATTCTAAAATGAAATTTCAGAAATTCTGCAATGCTTATTCTTTGTTAATGGGTATAAATTATTTTTATCAGCAGTGATTAAGAGTGATGCTTAATCATTTGATTAGCATAATTAGAATGAAGCCATTTTACTACTGCATAGGCAAGTTGGAATTCAAACTATACAAAAGATAAGACATTCTCTCTTTCCCTTTGCTCAGTCTATTGATAACTGTAGCAAAAATTAGAGAAAATGAAATTTAATGCTTTGTAAATTTAATTTAATGTGCAACAAGAAAAATATGAAATTGTAAGTTTTGTGGAGCTTGGCCAAACTGCAATGAAATTTAGGACCTGGTGCCAGGACCCGCCCCTAGGAGTGTCTGGTACACAGGACTGAGTACCTTTTCACATTTTAATATAAATGTTTCCAAATCTTTTTCATTTACTGCATGGATCATTAATATTATAATAAAATAAAAATAATATAACAAAGTATGAAATTTGGGATTCGTGTCATGAAAATGTGTAATTGAAGTTGTGCGGTGCATAAATGAAGTACAGTGTTGTATCTGTGTGTGGCAACAAGATATAAAGACAGTGGTCAAGACCGTCCATGTGTGTGTTTACGCCTATCAATCCTGGTCACGTTGCCGGTTGCTGCGTTGTCTCTTTGTCTATATTCTATACATTAATTATTAATCAAGATTGTTCTCATTATTTTTTGTTAATAAATGGTGTATGTTAATATGGCGTGTCTTTTAATCAGCCTCGCCTCGGATAAAATAATTGGCGACGAGATAAAGAAACTTCAATTCTGGTAAGCCGCTTTCTCTTTGTTATCAAACTAAGATGGATCCTGAACAATTTGACAAATTTTTGAGCGCGTTTCAAACTCAACAACGTGAATTATTCGAAGCATTTTTATTGACCCAGACGCAGTTAAAGCAACCGGCCATGATTCAAACATTCGATACTTTAGATCCAAAGAAAGAATCTTTCATAATTCAGCGCTTCAAAAATTTTCTTGATATGAAAAACGTGTCATCCAACAAAGAATTGTGTGCTCCAAATACTTCTGAACTCTGTAGGGGTGTCTAATTATAATATTTTAGCAGTATTGGTTTCGCCACGCCTACCGAACGAGCTCACATATGACGAACTCATCAAAACATTCGAAATCCATCTGTGTCCAAAGAAGAAAATAGTAGTGGCACAACATTAATTTTTGTCTACCTATCAGACGGAAAATCAAACAATCGCGGATTATGTAGCAACTCTGCAACAGGATATTATCAACTGTGAGTTTGTGTCACCTTGCAAATGCAAAACGTCTATAGCGGATATATTTCTACGTGCGCAGTTTGTTCGTGGAATTCGGGACAACTCGATACATGAGCAACTTTTAGTGTCTGAAATTCTTGAATTCGATGACATCTTGAAGAGGGCAATAGCTCTTGAAGCATCAAAAATCGACTGTCGCAAACTTTCGAGGAAATCAACAAGTGCAACTTTTGATGAAGTCAACAAAGTTGTGAAATCCAGACCAGCAAAACGTGACTCGAGTACCTCGCGAAACACAGCTGTATCTTATCCAAGAAGCAAGAACCGCCAGCATTCCAAATCCAGTTCCAGAATAGACTTTATAAAATTGGGTATACAAAATCTTTGTATTCGTTGTGGTCGTGATAATCACATTGCAGATGATTGCAAAACGAATCCAAAATCTCTCAAGTGCAGTGTCTGCAAGAAAATGGGACACCTCAGAAAAGTATGCATTAAGACACTGCTAGATGAACAGAGCGAAAATCCATCAGAATTCAAATCAACCAATCATATGTCCAATGCTGAAGCTTTTCGTTGTTATGGTGTGCAACAAATTATCGACATATTTCAACACCACGAGCGACCAAAGGATATTGACAAATATTTCATCATGATCAACATTGAAGGTCGAGAGGTAAGATTCGAAGTGGACTCTGGTGCAGGATTTACATTTATTCCACGCAATGTATTCCATAAGCTGAACATTTGAACACAACTTCAAAATTCAACTGTTGCTTTCCGATCATACACTGGTAATGTGTTCCTGCCAGATGGAAAAGTGGATGTGAATGTGGAGTACCAAGGGAAAACATCCTGTGAAGAACTCTACGTTGTTTCCGAGGAATATGATGCATTATTAGGATGTGTTTGGATAAGGCATTTAAAAATAAGCCTAGGAGATATCGACTCTCAAAAACCAGCTGATTTGGGAACATTACAAGTTCAACAAACCAACTGCCTGGATAACATTATTTCTAAATATCCAAAAATTTTTGAAGAAAAAGTTGGTTGCATCCCAGGTTTCACAGTCTCATTGCAGCTACGTGAAAATTGCAAACCAGTTTTCTATAAGGAACGCGAAGTTCCTTATGCCTTATGCGAAAAAGTCAATCAAGAACTGGACACGCTTGAATCCCAAGGAATCATATCCAAAGTTGCAACAAGTGATTGGGGATCACCGTTGGTAGTCATTCCTAAACCTGATGGAAATGTACGACTCTGTGTAGACTACAAGATTGGTGTCAATGAGCATCTTGTCAGTGCCAACTATCCAATTCGTCGAATTGATGAGATCCTGGACTGTCTAGGAAACTCAAAATATTTCTACCGGCTAGATTTGTTCAAATCCTATCTTCATGTTCCAGTAGATGAAGAAAGCAGTCAAATTCAAACTTTGTCTACTCATCGTGGAACTTACCACATGAATAGGCTATCTTTTGGCATCAAAACAGCACCTAGTGAATTAAACAGAATAATCGACCAAGTCCTTCAAGAGATACCCAAGACTCTCTCGTACTATGACGATATCATTGTGCATGGTACCACACGAGAAGAATGTGCTGGGAACCTTGAACTGTGCCTCCAGAGATTACGGGAAGATGATCTTCACCTGAATGAGAATAAGTGTTAATTTTTTCAAGAACGTATCAAATACCTAGGACATACTGTGGAGTTCAAAAAAATTTCCAAAAGTTCTGAGAAAAATAGGGCAATTATGGAAATTCCACGTCCATCAAATGTGGAAGCATTACGCCGATTTCTCGGTATGGTCACATATTATTCAAAATTTCTACCAAATATTTCCTCTGTTACTTATTTCTTCAACTACCTGTTCGGGAAACTTTTCAAGTTAGTGACCGACAATCGACCTCTAACAAGGATTTTTCATCCGCGTTCAAAGCTACCTCCTATGACGTCTGGCCGGTTACTCCGATATGCTAGTTTTCTTTCAGCGTTTGATTGCGAAATTGCGTTCAAGAAAGGAATTGAAAATGCAGATGCCGATTGCCTTTCTAGGGCTCCAGTTGTGCAGAAAAAGACGTCTAGTGACATGGCTATCAACAACGAGATCAATCAAGTGTGTATGGCGTCAATTAATGAAATACCGACACAAGTATTGAATGCCGACGCGATCAAAAAAGCAACTGACTCTGATGAAAATTTATCGAAAATCAAACAGAAAATTCAACAAGATCCTGAACTTTCTTATGAATACACCTTAGAAAACGGAATCCTATTCAAAGGACAGAGAGTAGTAATTCCGAAAATACTACAGAAATCTGTTTTAAATGAACTGCATCGAACACACATTAGCATCACAAAAATGAAACAACTTTTTCGAAGATAAATTTATTGGAAAGGAATCGACAAAGATATTGAACATTTATCCAGATCATGTGAACAGCGTGTACAAATCAAGACGACATCCTTCAAAAGTGCAAGTCCATTTGGGACGAACCAAAGGAAAATTGGGACCGCGTCCACATCGATTACGCTGGGCCTTTCCAGAACAGTTTTTTCTTGATCGTTATCGACGCAAAATCCAAATGGGCCGAGATCAAAATATGTCGAAATGCACCTTCTACACCCTCAGCCCTTGAAATGTTATGACATTTTTGCTGTGCACGGGTATCCACGCACAATTGTTTCAGACAACACAACAATTTTTGTCAGTGACTAGTTCAAATCTTATTGTGCTAAAAATGAAATCTTTCAGAAGCTTATTGCACCTGGACATCCTGCTACTAATGGCTTGGCCGAGCGAAATGTACAGACATTGAAAAATAGATTGAAAACAATGTCTGATGAGCCAAATTCAATGCATGCGAAAGTGAGAGAAATAGTTTTTCGATATCGAGCCACTCCATTGGCAAATGGTACAACTCAGGCTGAAATGTATTTGCAACGCAATATCCGTATTCAATTCGATGCTTTTCGACCCAGGAAACACATTAAGAACACTGAACACACAATCAAGTCCAGACAATTAAGCGTGGGAGACAGAATACAAGCCCGATGTTATATCAACAATCGAACTGTATGAAAACTTGGTACTGTCATTCAGAAATGTGGAAAGCTTCACTATCAAGTGAAGTTGGATGATGGTTATTCTTTCAAAAGACACATTGATCAACTGAGAAGAACAAAGGTTCCGAAAAAGTCAGTCTCATTCTTACCAACTACCAAATTTAATGATAATGAGGATTCTGATGAACAGATTCAACAACAACCCAGATGGCAAGACTTTTGTTACCCAGAAATTCATCAGCAACAACCTCATTACTCCCAGAATTCAGATATTCAACCGCAACCAAGAAACAGCCAGCATGTATTAGTTACAGACCAACCTGATACCCAGCTTCGTAAGTCAACACGGCAACGCAGTTCTCCCTCATACCTGCAAGAGTATATAACAGATTAACTATTCAATTAAGCGTGGGAGAACTGTTGTATCTGGCAAAAAGATATAAAGACAGTGGTCAAGACCGTCCATGTGTGTTTTTTTTTGTCCTGTATCAATCCCGGTCACATTGCCGGTTGCTGCGTTGTCTCTTTGACTATATTCTATACATTAATTATTAATCAAGATTGTTCTCATGCTTTCGTTAATAAATGGTGTATGTTAATATGGCGTGTCTTTTAATCAGCCTCACCTCGGATAAAATATACAGCAAAACTTCTTTTGTAGACACTGGTGGGACAAAAAAAATTTGTCCATAAAAGAAGAATGACCATTAATGAGGGGTTTGAAATGCATACTTTTATTATACAAGAGAAAATCATTATTTGGCCATAAAAGAGGGATGACTGCATCTGATGGGTGTCCGTTAAGAGGGGTTTTACTGTAGTTGAACTTTAAAAAGTATAAAAGTAATCAAGGCCATATAAAAAAGGAGAGGGTCGTATAAACGAGGTTTCACCATAAATATATGGGATTTTGGGAATTCCAGAGAATTATCTGGAAATTTGATTTCCTGTTCCTGAAGTTTTTAAAATATCTGGAATTTGGAAACCTTAATTTAAAGTGTAAATTTTCATTATTCTGTGCACGCAACCCATGAAAATTATCCTTGACATGTTTGAATTTTTTTTTCAGATTTGCCAACATTTAGATTAGTTTCCCAAACTTTTTGTTCCATTGCCCCCACTTCTTCAAAACTTTCTTCTCATCACCCCCCAACTCAAGTGAACCCATAGGATCCTATAAGTATAATAAACCCTAAACTTCTGCAGCCCCGGACCCTTCCATTGCCCATTTTGGGAAACAGTGATTTAAATGGAGGCAATCAGTAGCAATACATGCTGGGGGGGGGGGGGTTAGTCGATGTGCTCTCCCCCACACACACACACACTTTTTTTGTGAATTGCAATATTTTTTACTATTGCAGTTGAATTTGGTTCCCATGAATGATGAAAATATTGTTGGATCATTCTAGAATTTCAAGTGTCATACTGAAAAGCAAAATTACTTATATTACTTTTTCAGTACGAGTCTTTAATCTGGTTTTAATTAAGGTTTTCTTAGTGATCAAGTTCATTAATCTGCTAAATTCAATTTATGAAGTCTCGGAAAACAAAATAGGATCATACAGAACTTAAAAATTCATTTTTGCAACTTACCTAAAAAAATAGTTAATTGAGATCCAGTTGATTTGCAGTTTTATGTTATTGAATTCATATGAAATAAATAAAATAAGTGAGAAATACATAAAAATTTTCAGTTGAATGGAGAAATCCAAATTTATCAGCCGTGATGAATCTCTTTATAGCTAGCACTTTTGTAAGTCTGCAATTTGAATTCACTGAAAGTTTTCTGATAACATGTTTCCCGGTTCAGTTTTTCTATGAATACACTTTCTAAAGTCTTGAGAGAAATGTTGCAATTGAAATAATTTTTTTAAATCATGTTGAATATTTCAGTTGGTGCATTGCAGTGGGGTACAATTAAAATATTCAGCATTAGTTCAGAAAGAATTTTATACTTATAGAGGATCCACCAGAGTATTTTAGGTCATTGATCATTTTTGTCGCACCACTGTCATTTTCTGCACATGAGGGCTAATTAGACCGGGACCTACAATTTATTGCCGATTATGAACGGCTGCCTTGTTTTTTATACTCATTGAGAGGTTGGTGCGCTAACCCCTCGATGGGGGACTCCCTGCGGTAGCAATTTTTTGCTGCGGTCAAGTCGCCGTTTTTTGTTGTACCCAGTGTCAGGAAAGTTTTCTGACAAGTATTTTAGGTTGTCAATCTTGACCCAGTATTAATCCATTTTAACGGAGTTAAAGAATGTTAGGAGAAAACTTGTTGTTTTGGTAAAATGCAAACTCCATTTATAATTTACCTCTTTCTGCAGAGAAATGACAGAGATCATCAAAATATTCTGCAGATTTGAACTTGGAAGTGAAATGTAAATTAACATTGACAATGGTGGCATTAAAGTAAAAATCATCATGCAATGATTTATAGCATAATCACATGCACAGCAAAAGATTTTTTTACAGCAGAATGAAACTGTTTTTCTGCCACAGGTGTGACAACCCTACTTTTAAAATAGGCTTTTTTTGCACCACCAATAATCAGATCTTCATCACTCTTCTGATTTTTTAGAATAGTCCACATCAAAAAGATGGTGTACCACCAGCTATTCAAAAAAGCAACTATTGAAACCCAGTAAATTTACACTTACACCGTATCAACTTACATTAGATTTATCAACTGTGGTACAAAACTGAGGAGAGGGCTTCTAAATCAGCAAAAGCTTCTTCTGTAGACCTTTGGAAACACGGGTTTCCTAAGTAAAACTCTTGTGGAACCCTTGACGATTATGAGGTGGTTCCACGTAACCACACATTGTGGTTGCTTCATAGAATCCAGAAAAAAATTTAATATTTCTAGAATATACAAGAGTGTCCCATAAAGTTCATGTAAAATTTTGTGTTTTAAGAATACTCACTCTGGCAAACACAAAAAATTTCCAAAATAAAAAATGTTTTTAGGACTTTTACTAGAATTTCCCATAAAATATGGATCATATGGCACCCAAATAACTTCCACATTAAACGCAGAATAATATTTATGGCATCTTATCATTGCATGGAGTTGGAATTAGCTTCTTTGCTTAAAAATTTTATATAAAAATCCAACATATTTTAACATTAAATATAAGAATTTATTTCAAGAAAAAAAGACATTGCAGTGCAATGCCTTTCTTTAATTCTTTTCACAATAGCTGATAAGGTTTAGAAAAAACTACTGGAATTACTGTTACTCAGTTGTTCAATCGTCCAATCAGTCTGAATTTGTTTAAATTTTAGTTTTTCATCAAAATTCAAAATAGAGAACAGCTTACACATCAGTAACAAGAATTGTTTTTTATTTACATGCTCTCTGGCTTCCAGGATTTTTTTAGGTTCCATGACTAATTTTACAGAACCTCAAAAAAGCTCTCACAGAAGCACAGGGTTCTGCAAAACACCAGTTGTAAATCAATGACCTAAAAGATAAGTGTCAAAAAATAGATGAAGAACAATGAAACTTCATTGTCATTGTGTCAAAAACCATTTCACAAGCAAAGATTAATTGATGACTGGGTTCTCATCAACCTGGCAAATAAAAGGTTTCAGCAGGGTTGACAGGTTTTTGACAGTTTAAACTGTCATGTCAAAAACCTCATATTGCTTTTCAGTTTAAAAATTCCCAATGAAAATACACACATTGATTGCATGTAATGTTTAAAGTTGCTATGTTACACAAATAATAAATACTTAATATGATCGTAAAATAGTTTTCTGCTCTTTACAGAGTTATTTTGAACAATATGCATATTTTTTTCTTGTAAAATATACATTTTGAATAGAGCACAACATAAAAGCTGAAGGAAAAACTGGAAATGTATTTGATATTCTTCAATTCAAGATGATTCTAACCTTCCAAAATTTCTTCAAATGCTTACATATATGTATTGATATAACATCTGCTGTATGCTTATCATAATAGATAGGTGTTTAACAGGTGTGTATAGATGTTTATAGGTGTTTAAAAGACATTTCAATCCTGCAATTCAGTTCTTTGATTGCTAGATATATTCGAATGGTATGTGCAATAAAAGGGTATTGCCAAAAGTACAATGGTGATTTCCATTATTATTACATTATCTAGATAATCACTGCTACCCAAAACAATACCCTTTTATTGTGCATAACATTTGAATATATCGAACAATCAAAGTACTGAATTGAAGGATTGAAATGTCTTTTAATTTGGCAGTGCTGGCTTGTATATGATGCTTAAGAAACTCCTGTAACTTATTCTTAGTGCAAAAGTAAGAATAACTAAGTTTGACTATGATATGGTATATTTACTAGCATTCATAATGTAGGCTTTTCAATTGAAGCAGTATCAAAATGTTGAAAACAATGCTTTGGGTACATCTAGTCTCTTGCCAGCTCTACTTTGATTGAAAATACTCTTTAAAACTCTGGATTTATACAACCTTAGCTTAGAAATTTTTAGGGGAAAATAAATGAGTTTAATTAGTGTATTAGATGCTGCGCAAGAATTTTTATGTGGAATAAAATTTTGGGCAGATGAGAAAATTGAAAATATCAAAATAGATGTTTTATGCTCAGTAATTATATGGTAATTAAAAATATAAAACACTTTAATCTGCATAAAATTAAGTTTTTTGTTATTTAATATATCTATCAGGTTAAAAAAAAATCTATTTGACAACATTGACCAATAAGTTTTTCAGTTTTAATATTGAGTTGGTTTCTGGGGTCAAAATCCTAACTCTGATCCCCTATCACACATATATCGAATAAGCAGCTCTATTTCATTTAGTAAATTGAACACAGGTAATCAGTAGTTTAGATCAGCGGCTCTCAACCTTTTTTGACTCTCTGAGCCCTTTTTAGTAAAAAATTCTATGATGGAGCCCCACAGGCCCATTTTTTAATTATCCATTAAAGGTACTGATTTATTTTTACTATTTAAAAATATTTACAATTTTTTAAATTTTACTGGGTTTTTTATTTTTCTCGAGCGGCCACAGAGTCCCTGGAGAGTGCACAAGGAGCCCCAGTGGCTCCTCGGAGCACCGGTTGAGAACCGCTGGTTTAATTAATATGGACCTCAAAACTACATAACTGTTCTAGATTCAAAATCCCAAATTATAATTAATATTTTGTTTGAATTATTGCAATATATAAATTAGTGTTTGAAAATAAAACTTAATGTACAAAGAAGTAAGTTCCTCATCATGTTATCAACCTATTGTGTTCAGAATATTATCCAAAAAGTATTCATTTAGGTTTGTGACAGTTTTTGATTGTTTAAACCAGTTTTTGACAGTTTAAACTAGTTTTTCATGCTTGTCATGTCAAAAACCCAACCTTGGGTTTCAGTAAAGATGTTTATTGGACAACTAACCGAAATTAGGACTCGCCAAGAAGCAAAATTTAAAAGAAATTGTACTAATATACATTTTCAATGGCCCAACATTCAAGACAACAGTATGGTTAAAACTAATAGAGTTCTGACATTTCCTTCGCCTCTCAAGTTTGGCATTTTAGGGAAATTCATGTTTCCTTTCTTATCTGTCTCATATAATGTTGACTAATGTTTAGGGGAAGAGATGTTTACATTGAGAGTTTTCTATGTACTCTTAACGTACTGTTACGTAAATTAGCTTTGCAGAAAAGAATGATAATTCACTGTTAAAACTTTTTGTTGAAATTAATTTTTCTCCTTTGTTTATACTTTTTCTATCTATAAATGACATTAGAACACAACCAGTCATTGGTTCCACTTGCCTCATCATTGAGGCAAGTAAAACAAAAATATTGATCTTGAAAAGGGGACACTGAAGAAAACAAATTTGAAACATTAGTCCTAAAAATAGGCATGATATATCTCTTTAACACTGAGCTCGATCGATCGTGCGGGTGAAATACTTTACAAGCATTCATATTTTCAAACATTTTCGTCTTAAAGGGTTAGTGCAAATAATCTGCCGTATTTTTAAGAAGTTTTGTTGACTTCAATATAGGTGATAGGTAAATTAGGTTGAATTTGCATTAATGATAGTAGTTCTATTTACCCCAGTGTAACTTATTTGGTTTTATTTTTTCTAAATTCTATTATGACCAAGTTGGCAGTAATGATAGTCAACTTTCGGTTTACGAACAGCTGGGTTCACCAATAATGAACCGCAATGCAGAGAATTTGTTCAGAAATGCAATTTTGAGAAACACTATAGAACTAACATTAAGAAGGCACCAACGAATAAGGCAAATACACGAAAATACTAAAAGTCCTAATGCTTCCTAATTTCAACACCAATGGGTGCCATCTTCAGAGGAAAATTTAACCACTAGACACGCTGACTGAGTTTCCCACTTTGGATACCAAATCTTAACGCTCAGTAACGCTTTTAGTATTTTCGTGTATTTGCCTTATTCATTGGTGCCTTAATATTCTTGGGAAAGTTTATTAACTCTTCCATAGAACTAACAGTCAGTTACATATATAAGTCTGCATTTTGATATCCTGCATTGTATAGTTCTCATTAATGAGTTATTCAAGTATTACTGGAGCAGAATTTTGGCTATTTTTGACCCCCTTCCCCCACATCAGCAAAATTTAATAAGCTGGGCCGAATCCTACTGCTTATCAGTCTGGAATTGTTCTCTGTCTAGGGGGCTTCAGCTGCCCCCCCCCCCCCAAGAAAGAAAATATTTTTGTAAAAAATTAGAATATTTAAGATAAGATTTCATATGCTGTTACAACAGATTTTTGTAAATTTAAAATGTTTTTGAGAGCTGGTGACTCAGACTTCTCTGAAAGATTTGCCATATGTCCCCCCCCCCCTAACCTTCAATCCACCAGTGTTTCCCCTCCAAAGGTAGATCCTACACATAGACTAAAGATATAATAGACCGTGCACGCTATTCATAAAACTTGTCGAACGTGAAGAAAAGATGTGCAGTATTGTCGGGGAAGAACAGGTTCTGCGCTATTACATTTGGCTCATTTTCGCAGAACAGTGATTTCGTGTAAATGCTAGGATGTGGTTGTAACGAAATTTGACTCAATCGAGTTGATGAAAACTTTCCTTCATTTCTTCAATGAATTTCATTCATTCTTTTGTAAAATATTTAGGGAATGAGGGATTCGAAAAAAAAAAAAAAACAATTCTATATAATATAAACAAATATTGAAAAACAAAATTTTTTTATTTTCCAAAAGGGATAATTCCTAATAATTTAAGACTTGAGTTTTTAAATCCTATTATATATATAACCTATCTCTTATATATACAGCCTATTTCATTTATATTTTAAAATATTCTCTTCTCATTCACTTTGTCACTTTTAATTTCGAAAATTTATTTTAACTAGGGGTTATTAAAACATAAAAATTATCTTCCAAGAACACTAAAATTACTTTAATCATACATTTATTTTGAGTACATAATTATAATGCATCATATTATGTTAGGTAATGTAACACACTTACACCATATTCAGTCATGAAATATTTAAATAATAAGTAAAAGTTTCATTTCCAACATTCTTGAAAACCCTTTTGTAACCTTATCACACAAAAATGTAAACACTTAAATAATATTTCAGGAATAAAATGAATTTTTCAAGAAAATTGCAATATCTCATGGTCAGTACTTTTCTAAATTATAAGAAATGAAATTTCGTGTAGCGTATATATGTAATAATTTAGAGTACGTAAATGTATGTTACATGTCACATATGTGTAACCTCTTCGCTCCAAAAGTATACATATGTGAATCTCATTTTTTTTTTTAGGCATTAAGTAGTAATGATTCTTTCTTCAAGTTAACATCTGAGGTACACATAGTGACTCCAGATCTTAACTCAGATGGTCCTAATAAAGATATTGACTGAAAATTAATTAATCAATTAATTAATTGATTTTTGTTGTTTGAGGGCAATTTCACACATACAACAAACACAAATTAATCAATAAAAAAATTTCTTTTCTGTAATAGTTTTATCTCAGACGTGAAGAGAGGTAAAAATACTATTTTTAGAGGTAGTTATACATTTTTATGCAAAACTGCCATTGTCTAGACGGTGCGTTTTCATTACATTCTATTTAAATAAAATATTTGCCATAAATTCCTCATTCTGAAAAGCATATTTTCTTCAAGTTGAGCGAAACTCGAATAAACTCACTAGCTCGCCAAATCTTGCGGAGACGTATATTTCAGTTAAAAGTTAATAAAACTCATTACTTCAATCATTTATTGCCAAAAAATCTATTAAAACATATAATAATGGCTCATGACATTTGAATTTTACCAAAACTTGGAACTTTAATTGAATTAAATCCAAAATGGAATCGTTAAAAACTGAGACTACATCAGAAATCCATTGAATCGTCAATTTAATATTCCAATTTTTAATTTATAAGAAGGGGAATAAGCAAAAAAGTATTCCCTTGTGAAAGGATACTAGTCCCCCTTTCCTAAACCGTTCAGAACATCAGAAAGCTGCGCAGGTGTTGGCCATTTTAATCAAAAATAAGACAGCGCTTGTAGATCGTCATACGAATAGCCATAAGGAAAGCATTGAAAGCGAGATTCCCTGACCAGCCTTTTGACCGGAGTCACGTGACTCCGGATCTTTGCTTCACATTGTAACCCCTTGCGCGCGCTCTATATTATTCTGACTCTGTGGTCCTACATAAGCCTTTAACGTCTCTTTTCTTCTCCCTCTGGTTAGAAAAGCACCCTAAGAAAATAGACGTGATAATACGATTAAATACTCGACGTTTGGGTTTACCCAAAATTCAAAACGAACACGGCTGTACACGTTTCAGAACTATATGAAGTTCCTTCATCATTAGCAGAAACAACAGCTACTGATGTTGACGTGCTAAAAACGTTTCTGCTACTGATGAAGGAACTTCATATAGTTCTGAAACGCGTATAGCCATGTTCGTTTTGAATTTTGGGTAAACCCAAACGTCGAGTATTTAATCGTATTATCAAACCCAAAAGGTAATCCATTTCTAGACGTGATAAGTCTGTCTCAGTACACTGCTGAGACACCAACTTTAGTAGATACTAGTACCAAAGCTGGCGTTGCTGAGTAGAGCATCTCTGTGCATGTGTGCAAGCAAATTATCAATTGCATGTCAACACTTTTACATCTTTTCACATTACAATTGATTAAATGTACTGTGTCGTTAGCTTGAAATTGTTTCTGAATACACATATTCGACTAGGGATCCTTTAGGTCCCAGGATCAGGACCCCAATTTTTTTTTTTGTAACTCAGAATTTTCTCCAGCTTGACCATATACTCAGTGGCAGTGAGCTTATATTGTACAGGGTGATCCAAAGGTCAGTCAACCCATTCTAAAATATTTTATTTTTAAAATGGTATCAAGAAATAAATCAAAAGAACTATATTAGTTTGAATGGAACAAAATTTATGGATATAAACACAACGTTTATTTCAAAATGTCACGTGTTCCAAATAGTATAAGGTTTTTTGTATGAATTCAAGTGCCATGGTCCCCACATCCTGTAGTGGGGCCCCTCGGTCAGACTTTTAACAGGCCCTGTCTTTAGTTAATTTGTAGCGTTAAAAAACAAAAAATGATGAGAACTGTCCTGGGCCCCTATGTGGGGGGCATGGCAAGTGCATATTCTTTTTGCCAGTTTTCTGGCCACTTTTCTCAGGCACACCTTTTCAATCTCTGATAGAATGGTTTTCTAAATTCATCAATGGAATGGGGATTATTCTTGTATACATTTGCCTTCAGATGTCCCAACAGGAAAAAAATCTGGGAGGTGCCAGATCTGGTGATCTTGGTGGCCACAATCTTTTTGAAATAATACATTCTTTGAAAAATCCATGAATAAATGCAGTTGTTTCATTAAACACATGTCAAGTTGCTCCATCCTGTTGCAAAAATGTTTATTTTCATCCAACAGTGTGATGAAT
This sequence comes from Pholcus phalangioides, assembly GCF_987345545.1. Lineage (NCBI taxonomy): Eukaryota > Metazoa > Arthropoda > Arachnida > Araneae > Pholcidae > Pholcus > Pholcus phalangioides. Next base: position 18,329,827 of record NW_028301625.1, on the reverse strand, counting down.
TGGAAGATAATATCCTTGTACAATTTGCCATCCACTGTTTCTTCAAAAAAGAAATTGAAGCCACGCTATTCTACAGCATGACATCACGCACAGATTTTGATCAAATGCAGAGGCTTTTCAGGATAGATGTGTGGATTTTCAGTGCAGAAAATTCTATTGTAGCTGTTAACATAGTCTGTTAGATGAAACCAGACTTCATCTGTAAAGAACACAGAATCACACACGATTATTATCAATACCATTTTCATCAATGCAGGATCTGATCTTTCTTACACTCTTTGAAGGTGAGTTCACCATTTTGCCCTGCAGATCAGTGGTGTGCAAACTTTTTTAAGCACGACCCCCTTTGAAAAAAAAAATTTATTGGTGATCCCCACATAGGTTGACCGTATGTCCCGGTTTTCCGAAACATTCAGATTTTTTGTCAGTGAATGTGCTCTCCTGAAAGCCCTTTTCGGAACACTTGTTGTGATTTTAATGAGGCGATATTGACTTCCAGATATTCAATTCTTTTAAATATCATATAAAAATTTACTTTGTGTTTTGATGTACTTGGTGTCCCTTATGTCATGTGGAAGTGTAGCAAGATGTATGGTCCTTGATTTTCGTATACAGGGTGATTAAGGAAGAATCATCTGATTTCAAAATGATTCTACACTTGAAATCGACTATCAAAAAAAAAAAAAAAAATTCATAAAACGTAGACACATTTCCCCCATATATTCATATATTATGTACTTATCATTCTGTTGTGTTTTTAAATTTTTAAGAAGTATACAATTTTGAAATCGGGTGATTCTCCCACATACTTTTTTGCAAGGACATTGCACATTCATGATTCTGGCATGACAGCCGATATATTGATTATTGTACAAGTAGAATTGGATAAAATCATATTGTATAATACATGGTAATTAACTCAGTTGAATAAAAAAAGGCATGCATTCTTTAAAATAAAAATGAATTTCTTATTTTGAAGTTTTTATTTTCAAGAATCTCTCGCGATCCCCCCCCCCCCCCCCATGGAGTTGCGACCCGCAGTTTACGCACCACTGCTTTAGATCACACATCTCACACTGGCTCAGTAGAGATGGACGTCCACTTTGCCTGCGGTCTTCAACATTTCCAGTTTCTAGAAAATGGGACACCAATTGATATATTGTTTTATTGGCCATAGAAACATTTGGGTATTCATTTTTGAAAGCTTCAATAACGGCTTGAAATGAATGAATTGAGAAAATATTGTTCAATCATAAAAACTCTTTGCTTCTGGCAAAAAACCATCTTGATCAAACAGCAAACAAAGAGCCACTGAAAGTATCAGTGCGCATGGAAAATTTAAAAAGTAGAATTTGGGAAATTATTTTATAATGGGTTGCATGATTTTTGGATCACCCTGTATAAGCAACAGTCTCTTGTGTTGCTCAGTCCATTCTGTTCCGTGTCCTTATTTTAGGTTTTCTAATTTTTACCATTGCTGTACGAAGTGGTAAATGAATGAATCCACTCTCTCTCTCTCTCTCATTACTAAAACAAGCAGCTGATGTGACTCGTATAGATTTGTCTGATGTTCAGAGGTATTGTATTTCCTTATAAATGAATGAAGATACAGTTGACTCTCGATATAATGACCCCCTTCATCCCATCAAAAAGTAGCATTATATTGGGAGGGGGGTCATTATATGGAAAATAAAACATATGATAGTCACTCACATACTGTGAAAAAATTTGGGATTTATCCTACTACTTCATCAAACACCAACACTGGCCATATCGCTGTATTGCAATTTACTGCCATTAATGAGATGGGTTGGAAATGAAGGTGCTGTCTATCGGTGGTCACCTCAAGTCCGTTAGGGAAAATATCTTATCTATATCCTCCCTTGGATTCGAATCCGGGACCCTGACAGCAACCTTCACAGTGATAGACGAGCATTTTACTGCCACGTCACTTGGTCGCAACTTATCCTACTGGTCGTTGTAGCGGAATGGTCGCTATAACGAGCATTGATTGTATGTCTCCCACACTTGACTGATGTTAAATTTTACTGATGTTAAATTTTATTTTCATTGTATTATGGACAGATTGAGTTTTAGGCAGAGATTTTGAAGAGTTTGATACTGAGATTATAAACGATACTAACAAAACCAGACAGAGCCCTGAAATCATTCTCATTTCATATCTTTCATACTATGGTTATTTTTTAAGTGTTAGTTCATAGATTCCCACATTGGTCTTGCATTATGCACGTGAACTTGAAATACACTGTTGAAAAAGCTCATACTAGAAATCTTCAGGATTCCAAGAATGAAATAATTCATTTTACTGTGGGAGAAATTGCTTCAGTTTTTATACAGACTTCTAGAACAAATCAAGTTCATAAACTGGGAGTCAATCGAAGTATTTTATTTTTTTCTTTGTTTTGAACATGTTATATACTTGAGTTTCTTGCTTAACTCGTATTTAGTATATATTTTTAAGCCTTTACTTCACTGTAAATCTAATAATTTTGTACGAGATATACTTGAAAATCCTTGTAGATCTTGCCCTATATATAAAATATCAGAACTGATTACTAGTTATTGATGGAATTTAAAAATTTTCTGGACTTTTGTTATTTTTTAAGATTTGAATTTTTTTTTTGGGTTCATATCAGGTTCTGTATATTAAAAGAAAACATTTACGGAAGGAGTAATATCTTTTCACAAATTTTACCTAATTGCTAACTAGGGAATAATATCCTTTGATTTACATACAGGGTATGATTTTAGTATCCTATTTGAATTTTTACCGAACCTTGACACTATAATCCAATGGTTTGGTACATCGAGGAGATAAAGGGCACCATGTCCGTTTTCATCAATATTGGAATACTGCTATTAGTTTGCTGTACTTTTAAGTTACACTGCACATACGTATAGGACACTAAGTCCTACTTCAATTGGCAACAGATATCCACTTTATAAAAAAATTGTGAGCTTCATAGAAAACAATACTAAAAAAACTTTAAACTTTATTAAAATTGAATATTTGTATCAGAGTAGGCCTGTTGCTCTCTGTGGTAAGACTTTTTAATGGGGAGATTGGCTCTTGCATTCACGCCTCAAAGTTGTAAACCACAGAAAACCAACTTCAGCCAACCACCACTGTGCCACCGATAGGGTATGTAATAATGATAGCAGAGGTGATGGCTACGTTTTTCAATAAATAAATTTTAATTCATCCTCTCTCCCAACTCTACATCTTTTTTGAAACTCCTAGGAGGATTGCTGTTGCAGCATTTTGATCGATAGCTGGGCTTTTCAGCCCCCGAACGTATATCTTCCAGGATGGGACAGGGGGATCTTTGGGTGGTGCAATCGCACAGTGCACCGAAACACATTAGATATACATTACTAATGGAAAAATATCTTCAAGTTACGTATTTAAAAAAAATAACTGCATAAAATATACATGAAAAATGACCGAGATGAGAAAAAAAGTTGAAGGTTTGAGTGTATGAAATATTATGGTTATTTTTCGAAAAGAAAAGACTCGATGGGCAGTTCACCTACACAGGGTGTCCCATCAAGACCACTCAAACTGCGCAACCAGATTCCTTGCTTGGAATTCATAAAAAATGCCCAAAGAACTGTACCTGTACAATCCATAATTTTCGAGAAAAATGCAAGAGTAAAGTATGGGACATCATATCCGGTGCCTTTTAGACATGATTCAAATGATGACTTTACATCATTCAACGGTGTGCTCATTCATACCTCGATATGTGCGGTGGAGTGCTTTCTATGAAAACATCCAAATACCAATATTCGTGTTTCCAGTAAAGTTTTCTTTTCTTGCACCAGATATGACATCATACTTTTCTTTAGCATTTTTCTCAAACTACGGGTTGTGCGGGTACAGTTCTTTAGTCATCTTTTATGTGCTCCAAGTGAGGAATCTGGTTGTGCAGAGTTTGGGCAGTCTTGATGGGACACCCTGTATACGTACAGTACACTGCAATTTCGGTCAGATAAAAATACACATTGAGTTCTTTTCCTTACGTTTACTCCTGCAGGAGATTTTGGGAGGAAGACAACCTTCTTTTTCTTTTGTTTCGCTGTAAAAAATAAAAATAATGGAGGAATCTCTCTCGGTCACCCAATTTTTCTACGAAAGAGACCAAGAGTGTTTTCCCATGTTGTAGGGAATATTATAGAAATTGAAGGTATTTTTTTATGTAGGAAAGATTTTTTGAACCGGAGGCCTTTCACATGCTTCTTTTTTCCCGACTTGCATTAAAAATGCAGAATCTAATCGCCAACACAGTACAGTATCTCAAAAAAAATATATATTGAATAAATATTTTGAAAAAAAATTTAATGAATTAAAACCTATATGATTTGCTGACCATTTTAAATAAGAATCCTGCACTTGGGCTTCATTTTTACCTGTCACACAAGGAGAAACAAAAATGTGCTCTTTCTGACACACGAGAAATTGGTTGCACTGGGTGTGTTCTGTAAAGGCATCAAATCCAAAGTGAAAGGGAAAAAAAAGTTAGGAAAAATTATTTGTCTGCTATATATAGGAGGGGTCAAGTCCGAGGTAGAAAGGGCGAAAAAGCTAGGGAAATGATTTCTGCCCCCTCTAGTAGGAGCGCCAAATCCGACGTAAAAGGGCAAAAAAAATCACAGAAAATGATTTCTGCCCGCTTTAGGAGGGGCATCATATCCAAGGTAAAAGTGAAAAAAAATTTTGGCATGATGTGTCATGACATAAAATATCACTGTTCCAGAAGATAGGAATGTAAAACGATTGCTATTTTCCCGTTTTTTATGACTTTTCAAGTGGGGTTGAGTCATTGATTGCTGTTAAAAAAATAATGTATATAATATAATGTATAATAGTATGTGTATGCATTGCAAGAGACTATTGACACTTCAAATTCGTAAATGGGGGACGGGGTGATAACACTTTCGAGGGGATATTTTAGTGACAGCTTCTTGCTGTGGAGTGGTCAGGCAGCCAATGAAGGATGCAGGAATGTCGTAATCACTAATCAATGCTGAGATTGCTTGACAAGATATGCCAACCAACTTGCAAGGAGGACCAATAACCTCAATATAAATTCAATTGAAATGAAAATCTGCTGATCCTAGTAAAATTTTCACTTTTAATTTTAAATTAATTAATTTTAATTTTAAATTAATTAATTTTAATTTTAAATTAATTAATTTTAATTTTAAATTAATTAATTTTAATTTTAAATTAATTAATTTTAATTTTATTAATTTTCTATAAGTTTTAAGAATTTTAATCATCTCGAAGAAAGTCATTTTGAAGGTGTCACTTCTTTCTGTTTTTCTCTGTCCTCGATGTGAATCTTGAATAAGAATTAAACAAAACCTATCTAATTTTCCTGCTTATAATCTGCAGATGCAAACTTTGTTAGTTTGAAAAGAAAGGCACCATATAGTCCGCAGCGGTATGTAACCCAAATGAGAAAATTTTATTTATCAATATAAAATCTGTCTCAAGGAGGGCGGGGGGTTGTTTAACACGGTTTTGTAGTGAAAATGTCAATTTTTGTAATGGCATCTATAAATATTTAAAAAATGTTTCTGTAAATTTATTTAATGTAATTATAACTAATCAAACTTCTCTCATAAAAAAAAAGCTGTAGGTAAGACACGGTGGTTTATCCATACTAAAGCCGCTTCAAAGTTAAAACTTTTCATGCAGCTTTCATCCACACTAGACACTCATTTCCAAAGGTTTTTTTTTTACTTCAATGTAATTTTTTTTAAACGTATAATTCACAGATTATGTGCAGCAGAATAGGGTAGGTTAATTGAGATTTCCATAGAAATAAGGAAATAAAGTATCTCACATATCCAAAACAAGGGGGGGGGGAGGCAGCAGCAAATCCATTTCAAATGATAGAAATTTCAGATATGTATCTTTTCTTATATTTGGAATGAGGTTTTTTAAGCTGATGAAATAGGGAATTAAATGTATGTTACTGGGTGAATGTGTTATAGCAGTAAAGCATATTCGTAATGCATACTCACCAATCGTCTCTGCAAGTTCGGTAAATTTCGCAACATTTATCAGTTTTACTGGCTATTATTCAAAATTCTTTTCAGACCCTGTATGCACAAACGTGCGGGTTGCTTTTTTTTCACTTTAGATATTCTTTTTTTAACCTCAGGGATTGTTATCATTGAGATTAAAGCCGAAGTCCCTGAGGTTAAATAAAATCTACAGAGAAAAACAATCTCTTCCCAGTGCAGTCTTAATGCATGGGCCCACCGAGTCGTGGCTCGGGAGCCTCAAGAGTAGAGGGGTCTCACGAAAATGAGATCTAGTTAAAATTTTCTAGAATTTACTAGGTAGGGCCTCAGAAAAACCACTTGGCCCTGAGACCCATGATGCTCTTAATGCCCTGCTCCTTCCCCAGGGCCGTAATGTGCTTTCTTGTTGGCAGTGTTTTCTTGGAGTCTCCTTGAAATGGTTATGCTCAGAAAAAGAAGTTACAAGTGCCCCCCCCCCCAAAGTTGCTTCAGAATAGTTACAGACCTGCCCGAGTTGCAGGGCTCGGTGCTTTAGCTGGTGTTTGCCTGCCCCTTCTGTTTCTTAGTACTGGGTCTGAAAGGGATAATTTCAAATGAAGTTCATGAGTTTTATAAATATGAAAGAAATCATACGGAATCATCACTTTAATTTAACCAATTTTATTGTCAGTTTAGCCTGTACGTGATGCATGCACTACATGTATTTTACCATAAAAATTCAATTAAAATAACTGAAGAAGATAGATCCTTTGTGATGAGTATCCTGCATATATGCATGATGATCTGTTTTTTTAATGCTTTTAAATCTTAATTAAATCAAGCAAGTTGGTTTTTATGCTTGTTTACAAGTTAAATAGCAGTAGTTCCATTCTAGGGAAAAACTTTTTTCAACTTCTTTGTCCCTTTATATTCAATTGGGGGAAGAACAGGTTTGGGGGCGATGGGGACGATCCCCACTAAGAACCTGATAATATGGGAGAATGAATTTGTCCCATATTTTACGGGACATAATGATTAGCAAAAATCGCCACTTCCGACACATCAGTGTGGAACTGTGCCTGGAGGAGGAGGGCACCACTAGGTCTAAGACCGGCCCTGGACAAGGATGTGCATATCTAGCCTTACCATGATATCGATTTGAATTCTGTGGCGAAAAATGATTGTTTTGGTGTGTTGTACCACCTATTAGAAAATTTGGCTGATGTTTTTCCTGAACACCTTTTTTTAAATTATTCAATGCCTATGAAACCAATTTAACTAATGAACCTTTTCATGTACTATTGTATTGTGATAGATAAGATTGTAGATTTAAATGAAATTATGAATTGGAATAAAAGTGAATGGCTTTGAATAATGACCATGATGCATTATTTTCTTCAATGCTCACATTTTGAAATATCCTTAAGATCTTCCTGCACTATTTTTTATTTTCTTATATTTATGTAGACTTTAAAAAAAATCATTCTAGTGATATTTTTTATATTTATCAGATTTTGATGAATGCATTGACTCTCTGCTACCAGTATGTAAAAGAGGTACTTTCTGTGTCAATTCGATAGGTTCATATCGATGTGTTGGTAAATTGGTTTTTTTTTCCTTTTTAGATTATTTAGTATAGTAACCCTTCATTATATTGTGCATGTCAGTAGACAAGGGAAAAAGTATGATATACTGAAAGCGTAATGTAACCCATGACTTAACGTCAATTCCGATTCTAAATTTTGAGCAGCACCTTACAAAATATTCAAATGTGCATTATAATCAAGCACAACTTAATGATATTTCACAGTGCTCACATTTTGAGAAGTAGTAGTAAATGATGCTTAAAGTGAATTCCATCTGACTGAATAATTTATTAAATACTCCATCTAACCTTATTCAGCTGTATTTGTTGAGATTAAATGCTGTATACCTTAATGTATGATAGCCTTTCAGATAAGTTTGCTACATTACCAAAAGATAGGTTTCATGTGAGGGTTTTCCGGAGAGTAACACCTAATCCATAATTAAACAACCAGGAAGGATTCTTATATGGCTATCCTTATGTGTGGTCCCTATCTATTACCGAAATCAAGCATACCATTCCTTCTATTTTAAATCACATTGTAATGTGTGATTACCATAAAGACTATAACTGCATAATGAATTTAACAAACTTCTCACATTATAAACACTTAATTTTTTCTTTCTTACGTGAGCCATATTTTAATTTCAATTTACCATTTAAAGTTGTTCGCACATTCTCCCGACTAAGATGTAGTTTATCATTCTTGAGCGACAGTGGTGAATTTGCATTTTATTACAATTGGGCTGAGATCTATACACTTTATACTTCTGGACTCAATGGAAATATTTGTACACACCCTATTTTATTGTAGATATATTTTACCACACTGCGATTATATTAATTTTATCGCAAATGGATTGATACATTTACTAAATATTAATTCATCCAATATAAATTTTATTTTAGATGTACACAATTTTTTAACAATATTTGTCTGAAATTAATGTTTAATTTTTCTTTCCAGTTTCTTTTTAAACAATTATGATGTAAGGTGTTGCCAGCCTTTGTAGCAGGACAGTGGGCTTATAAGCAAATAAAATGTTATGTTATGTGTATTTTCAGTTTCATGTTTTCCCAATCGTAGAAATTCATCCTGACAACCTCTTTCACAAGGGATATACACCACACGATAAAATATAATCAATAAATTTAATAATTATTACTTTTACTGATAATAATCAGTGAATAACAGTAATAATTTACTGATTAATTTATGTGAAAAATTCCAATTAATGTATAAATTTTTAAAAATTAGTTTGATGTACTTGGATTTACACATATCCTATTCTACATTCGGCCGAACCAAAAATTTGACAAAAGGGCAGAATAGTAATCAAATATTTGTCCCATCTCTAATACAGGGTGTCTACCATCACAGAAAAGCCACAAAGTTCAGAAAAGTCACAAAATTCGAGTGAAGGTTACAGATTTTTTTTGATTCTTTAGAGATCTTCCCCCCCCCCCTCCCCTAAAATCTAGGCTTTGGAGAAGCTGTGGTATTCAATATTTTTTTCTTCTCTCATTTTATTCCTACTTTTTTTGCCCAGGAGGGATGGAGATGGGTAAGTAGCAACAGAAAAGAACAATGTGTAGTCACCCAACATTGGGGCAGACATTATATGGGTGAGGCAAAAAAGCTATTTAGACTGGATGAACAAAAAATAACTTTTCTTTATTTGCTTGTCCGGACCTTTTAACATCTGTAATATTCCCCACTAAAGCAGTGTTCTCACGATCGTGTGATAATTTCTAGAGGAGGAGGGAGGAACTGTAATAGACCATGGTATAGTATGGAATCCTCTTAGGAACAATATTGGTTTTCCGTAGAAAGCACATGCCCTTACCCCCACATAGTGGAGCAGGGCTTTTGGTTCTTTGGTGGGTCCTCAAGCTACAGTTTTCAATGGGTGGGGCTTCTTTAGTGAATTTATGGCATGAAAAAAACAATGGTGATATACCCGAGCCTTAGGACTGCAGCCCTGTCAGCCCCATCCTTGTGGGGGCCAGGTGAAAAGGCAAAAATTTTTTCCCGTGAAGAAAGAATTTTTTTTATCCCGTCGATCTTTACTGACTAGCTTTAGCGAACAAAAAAATCGTACAGTATACGCATGCCACAGAACAAGAGCATTCAAGAGAAGACACATCTGACTTGTTCACCATTGTGTTGGGACACAACATTTAGACCAAATTTAAAGGAATACCACAGTGTTTTCGAAAGTGTGAGGCACAACTTTCAGGAGTTTTGTGGCAAGCTGAAAATATTGATTTGTGCACCTATTTACGCTTTGAAGTGGTTCTTTTATATGGTGAAAATGGCTGCCAAACTTTTTGGGAAGCTGTCGATGAACGATGTATTATACGCAAGGAAGGCAGCTGACAAAAGAGAACCATTGGAATACAGTGAAAAGCTTACGATCTCGATCCATATCTAGACATGACGATAGAGCAAATAACAAGTGTCTAATATTGGAAAAATGTGAGTAAGAAAAGGGGGGAGGGAATATGTGAAATTCGTGATTCTGAAAGGCCCTTGGTTGGTCTAATGCAGTGTTTCTCAACCGCTGGGCTCATTTGTGCACATTTTATTTAGACTGCGTTTTCTTATTATGCACATCCCTGTCTGGCGATGCCCATAGATTCCTTTCGACAGTCGGCGCCGATCGTTGAACCGACTGAACAAACTGCTTAATCAATTACACTGTGTGCTCCATTCAACATCATTCGGGTCTTTTGCTCTGTTTTGAGCCCACTATTGCTATGCATTGCAGTGCAACACTGCTTTAGTGCACACAGCTTAATATCGAACAATAGTGTATTCAGTAGTTTTGCAATCGTAGGGCACGTTTTCAACGAGCATGGGTGCTCCCTTGGAGCTTGCTTTGGAAAGTTTTGTTGTAGGTGGCAAAGAAACTCAGATAAGACAAAAACATTGAGGGTTGAGGATCTAGGGTTGGCAGATGTCCGTATATACGACTCGCAAGGGCACTGGCATTGAACACTAAAATTTAAACAAATCCTTTTTAAAAGGGATGGACAATACAGTAAAACCATCTGGTTCACCTTGGCTTATTTATATCATACCTTTTGTAATTTACACATTTTTCACTATGCTTTTGGTAGTGGTATCGAAAGAGCGTCATTCTTAAACAACTTGCATATCTTCATAATTTGCTGTGTATATTGTCAGAGACTTGACAGACTGGACTGTGGAAGACCCCCCAAAAAAGAATGCAATATATTGTGAGGATAGCAGAAAAGAATTATCTGTGGACGCTAAGACCCTATTTTGGCCAAAAATTGTTGTTGTAACCAAGTAATTTCTGTCATTGTTTTGGCTCGAGTCAATCTTATAGGGTACTGAAATAGTGCTATGAAAAAAAATTCTAGGATTTTTATTATGCTGATTCTGTTGTCTATAAGAGGAGTACCCTCCCCATCCTACTTTTTCTATTTTTTTAAGTGGGAGCCCTGCGAATGAAAAAAAGTCACAGAATTTTGCTTTTGGTATTCAGTAGACATCTTGTAATATTTCCTGCAGTTTATAAGGAAAACAAGCAAAAGTAGGAAGATAGAAGTAGTTTTGAAATCGGTGAATAACTTAAAATAACTAATTTCCTAAAGCAACAACAAAGTTGAAGAGAAGAAATTCCAGAATTTGACATGTTCAGCACAATAAATTACTGGAAGTGGGAGGTCTTAATTTCTATATCTATTCCTATATACAGTGTGAGACATAATTATAAGACACTCTTAAATTTTATTGAAATCACAAGGAGCAAATTAAAAAATATAAAAATTTCAAGCTGTTTTATGATGGTAAAAAGAAACTTTATACCAAATATTGGAAATTTAAAAAAATATTTTCATGTTATTTTATGGAAAAACAGAAAATGTAGTATGGAAAAAATTATAAGACACTTACTGATTTTTGAGGGAAAAGTAAAATATAATTCAAACAAATTACATATAAATTTATCAAAATCAATATTTTGTACAACCACCTTTGTTGCTGATCAAAGCAAAAATGGGATTTGGCATGGATTCAACCAAATCAATGAGTGTCACAAGAGACATCATCCCCAGCATGTGATATGGTGGCTTTTAGATGCTTGATGGAAGAAAATTGCCTCCTACCTGCCCCACAAGTTTTCCATGGGGTTGAGTTCAAGGGAACAAGCCGGCCATGAAAAAACAATGTTTTCTTGCTTGAACCACTGCTTTGTGTGCCTTGATACATGAATTGGAACGTTATCTTGTTGTAATATGCAATATTTGCCACAAAAAAAAAAAAAAAAAAAAACTTTATATATACCAAGTTGCTCCTGCAAAAGTTTTACATACTTTTTAGAATTCACCGTTGATGGTAGAAAAACTACATCAGTCTTTCCTTGGGCAGAAAATGCTCCCATCACTAAACCACCACCCATTTGACAGCTCATTAATTGCAGCGTTGCAGACCTCAAAACATGCCAATATGAATGGAAACATCTGGATTTTATAGGAGAACAGCAGAATGCCACTGATGAGTCCAAGGCATGGTACGTTTTGGCAAATGATCCTGTTCATATTTCAAAGTTAATAGAGGTTTTTTTTCTTAATTTTCATGAATTTGATGTTACTTGTAGAACTTAAAACTCTAGAAATTGTTCGTTGTGAACACTGAAGTTGTAAAGCAGATTTTATATTTCTAGATGACATTTTGCTCCTTAATGCTAGAGCACAAGCATTGCGCTTTGATGGGGTGTATCCAGATCGTTTTTCTACAAAAACACATTCCACGGTTTAAAAAATTTGTGAAGGCACATTGAGAACATCCAATTTTATTTGCTATATACATTTTAGAAACACAGGTGCCATGCAATAGCAAAATTTCACGAATTTCGCTTTTCTGCAGCACTGTACACTGTGGCATTTTTCTACTGATGAGGTAGTAATAAAGAGGGAATATTTTTATTAGTTTGTTATCCAGTAACATAAAAAAATTGATTTGCATAAAGTAATGCAGTGCTACACTACTATAAAATGGTGGAAATGAAAATATCTTATATTTCTGTCCCACACTAATTTCTTACTGCAATTCACAAAAATATTAAAATATCAAAAACTATTTTTCGGACATTCTTGTAATTTCACTCACAATTGTACACAACATGAACAATGCATTTAATTGAGATTCATTATTGTGGAAATACTCTTTGTTTTTTTTTTTTGCGAATATTTATAGCATCTTATAATGTCTTGCATTGTATGTTTGCATCCAGTGAATAAGTGCATGAAATGAATAAAATATATTTTTTATAGGCATCAATTAACATTATATAGCTACCAATACACTGCATTTATACAAATACAAATACGAATACAACGCCACAACAGGCAAATTGCCCAACGAGGTGGCTGACTTAAGAACATCATGGATCCCCGAGCCCCTACCTACTACTGCTACACCACACATGCACCCCCCCCCCCCCGCGGAACCCCCAACGAATCGGTAAATGCGGGAATGTGCGTGTACATGTAGTGCAACCTGACGTATAGTTTGTTTCTGTGTAATGCTTGTTACGTGTAGTGCTGTCATCTGCCCCCAGTTTTACTAACTATGAGTGAAGTGTTATGGTTGAATGATTTACCGTTGTAGGACTGTTGCTCTCTGTGGCGAGACTTTTTAACGGGGAGATCGGCTCGCATTTGCGCCTTGAAGTTGGGAACCACAGAAAACCAACTTCAGCCGACCACCACTGTGGGGTTCGAACCCGGATCCTCGCATCGCGAGTCCGGCACTATAACCACTCGACCACCACAGCGACATTTGTTATGAATCGTTAGTGTTTGAAAATATTAGATTAAAATTCCATTAATCAGTCAATCAATTAAAATTTTTTGACTAACCAGTTAAAATTTTTAATTGATTCTCTTAGCCTCAATCATTAATATGTATTATACATACACACAATAATTAGTAAGTCAGATTCTGTGGAATTTCACATAACTTCTATTCTGTTAGAGTGTGACAAATCATGTGATGGTTGTACAGGAGATGGTCCAGATATGTGTGAGAAATGTGCTGATGGATATGTTACCCAAGATTCTATTTGTGTTGGTAAGATCTTTTATGACATAAAACTTTTTGTAGACATAAAATTACATATCGTGAAGATATTTTTATGGACTAAAATTATACGTGGTTTTTTTTTTTTAAATTTTTCAGATACCAAGCATTAAAGTAGCATTATATTGATTAAATTTCTGTCTTAACAATATTCTGCCCTTTGTGATAAAAAACATTAAAATAAAATAAAAGTATACTACATATCATTATTTTACTTATTTTGCAGCTGGTAATGAATATCATCTTTTAACGTTACTTTTTTTAAATAAAATTTTCTGTGAGCAGTATATGGTTATGTGATTGGTTGTCAGTTTATAAATGAATAGTATAAATTTAGTGAATTTTTGAATTCTCTGGGTCTGGTGAATATTAACATCAGAATGCTTACATACACACATATATAATGCTGGTTGAATGAAATTAAAAAATTCAGCAGATATCATTATGATGTGAAAAAAGATACAGTATTCTGTTGCATTATATATACATATATATATATAGCTGGCCTGCTAAATAGAGGTACACTAACATGCCATATGTGTAGTTTATAAGTACTGTTGTCACTCGATTTTATATGAACTAGTCCTAGTTAAAGAATTGAAATGAGAACATGTTAAAAATTTTTTTTTTTAATTCTGGACGAAGAGTTTCAAATAACATTGAGTAGAAATGGTCAAAAAAATCTTGTAACTCCTCATCCCATAATTTATAATTTCATATTTTGTGAGTATGAAATGTAAATAATAATTTGTTTTCTTTCAATTTCTGTATTTTATATTAGAAAACAAAGTTTGGAAGCGGTCTTTACATATTGAAGTGGCAAGATATGCAACATATTTAGGATTATGCATAGCAACTTGTATCATATTCCGAAGGAATGTGTACATAGCTAGTATAATTGGAATATTTGTTGCTGTATATATAGGTTTGTCAGAATACACTGCAGGAGAATGGGATAAACGGTCTGTTGTAAAATCTGTGAAGTCACTGCTGCTTTTATAATATATTTGAGAGGAATGAAAATCTTTTGTTAATGAGTGAGGAATGCCCAATTACTGTTTTCATAGGAAATTCACTGAAAACTGTTATTTATACTATGTTTTGGTACCAAAATTTTTTTTTATATTAGTTGTATTAATATAAATACTGTTCATGAATTATTACAATATATAGGGTTGTGCACAAAAACCAGCTCACCTCACTGTGACAAACACACCCAGTGATTCATTCAAAATCACCTCTTCCAGGTCCTTGGAATCCAGATTGTTAATCCTTTGAAGGGCAGACATTTTTCCAAAACCCATGTAAAACATCGTACACGGGTGGTCTTACTATGGGGACATCATGCCAGAAAGGATTAAAAAACCTGTATCCTTAATGAGTAGAAGTCCACAGTGTCTACGTGACTCTTCTGGGGAATTTTTATTCAAATTGAGTAAAACACAAGAACAAATGAGTGCAGTGAGACTGACCAGTTTTTTTGTGCTTAACTTTATACTGTTCTGTTTTAAATTCGCCATTTGTCTTCATACATAGCCTTAGGACCAAAAAAATTGCCTTTATTTTCTTTCTAGATACATATTTATGTGTGTTATGAAGTCAAATTTAAATAGTTCAAAGGTTTTGTACTATTTTGTAGTTGGTGCAATATTATTTTACTACGTTCAAAGGCTTACATATATATAGTGTGAAGTGGTCTAGTTTTACTTCTTAATTCAAGTGTATGGAAAAAAAATCAAGTATATTTGTTGATGGCTGCATTTAAAAAAAAAAAACAGGCTAGTAGAATGATTGTGTATGCGTGAAACTTTACAAAAAAACTATTTAGAAAAATAGTAGTGAACACAAGGAATGCATGTAAAATATTTACGTTCTTTTACCACTGTATATTCTATATGAATGTATCATATGAATATTTAAATTTTTAAGAGATGCTCAGGAAACATTTTCCAGAATTTATAATTACTCAGTGAATGTAATAACCTCTGGTGCATAAAAATTAATTTACCAAAAAATCTTTTTACATCTATTCTGTATATGTAGATTAACCTAAAACCTTGTGAACATTGTTCTCTTAAATAAAAATGAAACACTTCAGTTTGAATAACTTCTTTTGATAATTATTAAGAGTAACTAGAACATACAGCAATTATAATATTTGATATTGACATGAAAAAAATTGCAAAAAATTAAGTGCAAATTGTTCTAATGCATATTTTTTGAGTATTTGCCCAAATAACTCATTTTGTATAATATCTTACTATGAAACTTTTCCTATAAAATATAAATGCAGTGGAGTTTCCAATGCTTTTTAAGGGACCACCAAAAACAAACTGTGTAACATAAAAGGGGGAGTAGCCCAGATCTAAGGTACTTAGCAATGGTACCAAAAGGTGTTCAGAGGTGTTGTAAATTCGATACTCGATTTATCCTTGTCAGAATCTTTCTTGCGTGGAGGTACAACAGAAATGGTGACAAGATGGACACAGAATACATTGCTACCACAGGGAGTCCCCTACTTAGGTATTAGCACACAAATTCCTTAGCAAGACACAGTAATATGGCTAATAAAGATTTTTTTACTATGTCTTTCTACCTCAGCTAACAAATACAGATTTGGCTAATGAATATTGTAGTTGATATGGATGCATGTGGTAACATAAAACAGCTATGTTGTGATCTAAATTTTCGTGGCAATCAAAATAGATCCAATGAGTAACTGTCACGTGAACAAGATTAAATTATTTCCGCCTCGGAATCACTTTTCAGATATACCTCTCTTACCCTTTCAGAAAGATTTTGAGCCATTTCGTGTGAAATTAAACGATTAAGCTAACAGAAAATGCCTTGGTTGGTGCATAATGGTTTCTGTGCATATGGTAAGACTTTTAATACCAAATTGAACAGTGGACATTCCAGGAACTTTTCCCACACATATGCAAATGAAAAAATATAAGCTATAGCACATCACCTCTCATACTTTTTTCGCACTATTATGCAGTTGAATTCCTGAGCCACATAGTGTAATATAATGTAAAATAAATATCTTTTGCATCATCTTTCATTTTTCTTTCAATTCTTCATCCAATTGTGAAGGTGTTTAAAGTGCATTATGAAAGTTACTTGGAAATTTTTCAGGCAGTTAGGCTTAGTACAAACTATTTTCTATAGAAAACTATTAAAAACCATATTTTGGCCAATGAATGTGATTCCAGGGCGAATTATCTTTGTTAGCCATGGTATCTCACCGTATATGAGAAAACAATATCAAACTCTGCCCAGGGCCGCAACTAGATGCTTGGCCAGCTAGGGCAAGCATGCATTCTGACGCCCCTTGTAATGTTGGAGAATTTAAAGGGTGAAATTTGCACCCTTTCTGGTCCAGTGCCTGGGACAAAAGTCTCACTTGCTCCCTCCCCCCCTCCTCTAGTTCTGGCCCTGAGGCTGCTTATCTGATCCTGCAAGAAACTGTAGGTCCCATCTAATTAGTGTTTGTGTGTGGAAAATGACAATGGTGCAACAGAAATGATGAAATGAAAAATTAGAGTTTGAGGAAAGCCAAATTTGGTGAGCCAAAAAGTGACAAATTCAGTTGAAAGATATAGAATATAAAATTACATCATCCAAAAACTCTAAAAGGAAATATTTTGAATTTTACAGTAAAACCTTGATAAGTTGTCACATAAGAGACCAAAGAGACCAAGAAACACTGACAGATTTAACATGCAATTACTGTAAAAATAAAAAATTTTAAATACTATAATATTTAAAAAATATTAAAATCACAAGATAAATAGGCCTAATAATAACATATATAATTACAAAAACACAAATGAAGCCTTTTTGAGTTTTATTTTACTTATTATGGTTAAATACAGGTACATTTATAGTTTTATAATTATAAAATAAATATTTATATTTAAAAGTTTTATAATTATAAAATAAATATTTATATTTAAAAGTTTTATAATTAATATAGTACATTTATAGTTTATAAATTTTCTAATTTAGCTGAACAGAGCAACTGCAAGAGATAAATAAAATTGATTGTTTAACACATTTAATGTTTTGGATTCTATTGCCTGTAGTTCTTGTACACATATAGGATAATCTTGAATAGTCTCTAAGGCTTCAAAAACTTTTAGTTGACAAATTTTCTCATTGTCATTTTCATCTTGAGAAGCTTTGTTTCTCTTTTAAAAGTTTGGCACATAAGTACCAAACATGCATTTCCCTTAAAAAATCTTCCTAGATGTTACAGAGATCTTTTTTTAGATTTTGTAGAATTATTGAGTGAGGGTATGTTATGTCACCAAGAGTTTCTGAAATTTTTATAACTAAAAATAATTGCTTTAGATAACATGGTAAACAGAAAAACATACAGAACATCCCGTTTAAGTAATGTATAGTAAGTCCTAATTCAGCCTTTATCTTATCAACCATTTGTCGTAGAGGTATGGTTAGAATTTGAAAAATGCTCAAAATGTGTTCAGAAATCACCCTGTACCAGTTTTGAGAGTGAAAATATAGTGTGTTACAAAATAAAGAATCAAAATTTTTGTATGGCCCTCTAACTTCCAATTAAAAAGTTGTCCTGCCTTTTCTGAGTCTAACAAAAGAATGTAATGTTCATATGCAATATTCACTAAGATATTCAAAAATCAAAGAAAAGTTTGGAAAGAACAGCATAAACTTATGGGCAATACTTTTCTTCATTTACGCTCTTCTTTCCCACCTTTTCTCTGATTTTTTTAAATTCAAATATCTCAGCAAATACTGCAGTTAAAAACAATTTATTTTTGGCTCAGAAAAGACAACTTTGTAGTTGGAAGTTAGTGGATGGGGGGGGGGGAATCATATAAAAATTAAGATTTTTTTATTTTCACTCTCAAAACTGGTATGGGGTGATTTTTTAACCCTTTTGTAAACTGGAGCCATATCTCGCAGACGAATGATTGAGATAAAGGCCAAATTAGGACTTGCAGGACACCTTGTATAAGAAATATGATGGGGACCCAAGAGAAATCATGTAAGAAGTGAGGAAATGTATGATGTCGGAAACATACATACCATCTAAGCTCTGCTGTATTTCAGTAAACACAGAGACATGTAGAATTTATTTTTTCACTGTGAAAAATTATGTATTACAATATGCTTGCCTGATTTTTCTGTAATATTTTGTGAAACAGTGTTTTTCAACTGAATCTTGTACTTTTGCTGGTAGTAGCAGTATCAAAGAGTTTATGTGCGAATCTAAATTAACATACAAGTTTTTTGCTTTCACTGTAGCTTATTATATACTAACTTGATAAATATAGAATGAAGATTTCCTATGGTGAAAAATTTTATTTATTTGAGACATTTTCAAATAGGTTATCAGTCAATCTCACACAGAATAGAACATTCCAGTTAGCATGTTCTGACTATTCATAAAGAGAAAATTATTTTTATTCAAAATCATATTCTGATATATGCACGAGTTTCAAAGTTGTGCATGAATTTCTATTTAAATTTTTTTTCAAACTGTCAACAATTTTCAGTGAAAAATAAATACTCATTCAAAGAGGTATTTTATGTTTACTGCATTTCTTCTATAGCACTTTTTCCTGGTTACAACATGGCACAGAGGGAAGCCACACTGGCAACTCTGTAAAATTCATGCTGTAATCATATCTGTAGTGCGCGTGCGCAAAAAATAGATCAAAACTACTGTTTCTCTAACTAAAGTTTTGTTTTTTTGCGCATGCGCACTACAGATATGATTACAGCATGAATTTTACAGAGTTGCCAGTGTGTGATATGGCTTCCCTCTGCGCCATGTTGTAACCAGGAAAAAATCTGATAAAATTTATTATATTTTATAATGAAATTTAATTTTCAAATTTTTTTCAGTGCATTTAATGTACTATCATGTAAAACGTATCATTAAGGCGTATTATCAGATTATTTGAAATCAAAAATTTAATGACAGTGAATAAACGCAAACTTTTTACTTATAAATCAATGTAAATTTAATTTACATAAGTAAATAAATTAATTTACTTATGCAATAATGTAAATATACTCAAAGTATAGTTTAATTAAGCACAAATATAATAAATTTAAGGAATTTAGCGTCCGAAAATATAGTTGTAAATAAGTGCAAATAGATGAAATAAATACACAAAATATAGTTAAATAAACGCAAATAATAATAATTACGGTAATAATAAATATGTATAAAGATTGCAACAATTGAAGATTAAAAAAAACACGTGAGAACAAAATAGGACGAGCTGTTAATTCCCAAAAGGGGCAGTGACACGATAGACTGGTGGGGGAGTGACGTAAGCATGAACTGACACACCAGTTTGTCATATTTGGCAAGAAATCATACTTTTTCATCATAGCAACACAAAGTCATCTTGGCGGCTTGTTTCAATCTTTTACGACCGAAGTCTGTCGGGTAACCTCATGACCATGTACTCTGTATTTTACAGGACAAAATTACATAGAACTCTGAGAAAATTTAAAATTTCCAGTTATCACGTCATTTCTAGTAAAAGTCATTTTGTGGATTTTCGTCTCTGAGAGAGGTTTTTATTGAGTTGTGAATTTTCAATTCTAGTGAAAATTTCACACCTCGTTTTGAGATATTGGGTGAATTCAATACCACTCTGCTGCTGTTACATTATGCATGTTCAACCCATGGCCCGTGGACCAATTTGACACTCAGAGTGATCTGATGTGACCCGCGACCTCAAACTTAATTTTGTAAAAATTTACAGACCACTTGAGTGACCCGCCGTACAGTTCCAGCGCACACTTAAACGATCAGTGGCACAGCACTTAAGTGACTCATGGGACATTTACAGAGCACTGGAGTGACTCCTGGGACATTTACAGAGCACTTGAGTGACTCCTGGGACATTTACAGAGCACTTGAGTGACTCCTGGGACATTTACAGAGCACTTGAGTGACTCTTGGCACAGTTTAACATCACTCAAGGGACCAGCGACATATACACAGTTCACTTGAGCAACCTACAACATAGTTCTGGAACACTTTTGAATGGACCCGACATATTTCCAGATCATTTAATTAATCCGTGGCACATTTTATATCACTTAAGTGGCCCGTGGTACAATTCCACAACACTCAAGTGGCCCACGACACATTTATAAACCACTCAAGTAACCCACAACGTATTTACAGATCAATTAAGTGATGTGTGGCGCAGTTCCAGAGTAATTAAGTGACGTGTGGCATAGTTTCAGAGCACTTGAATAGCCTGCGATGCAGTTTCACATCACTCAAGTTACCTGTGGCCTAGCTCTACATCACTCAAGTGGTCTCCGAGGCACATTTCGACATGAACTAAGTGGCTCACGACACATTTTCAAGTAAAAAGTGGCCCACTCTTCCCCCAAAGGTTGAGCACCATTGCATAAGAGTAATTGAAGCAAGGGAGGTCCATGGAAAAATTCCAGTTGGTCCGTAAGCTTGAAAGTGAAAACATTTTTGTCATTATTCTTATCAGTGGTGTTTTAACAATAAGAGAGCCACTAGATCAATGGACCCCAGGGGCGAACAGTGGGTCTGGTGCCACGGACCAGTGGGGACGAAAATTTCATCCTTTAACCTCACCTTCAACATTATAAGGGGGTGCCCGAGCATTTAGTTGCGACTCTAACTAGGGCAGTAGCCAGAAATTAATTTTGGAGGGAGGGGGCAACAAAAAGTAGTAGAACAGACGATTGTATCATGTTATTACATATATCTTGGCCATTTTCTTACATTTCGAGGGGGGGGGGGGAATGGAACCAACCTCACCCCCTCCCTTGCTACGGCATTGATGGACAATTGAAGAGGCTTTTACTGACTCTCAAACTTTTTTCTCGAAAATTTGCAATTTTCATAACTGCACAATTAGCAGTCCTTGTCGTAAATTTTTAACTACATATTTTTTTCCATTCATTCTAAAATTTCAACAATTGGATTATTGGAATTAACGCTCACATTACCTTTTAATCACGTATCTCCTCTTTTATCAATTCTGAATTTTTATAATTTTTATTTCGTATATGTTCATATTTTTAATTTGAAGTTTTTTTTATCATTATTGTGTATGCTTACTAATGGGCAACATTGAAAAAAAAGTGCACAACCGCTGACATATACAAGAACGACAGTTCTGGGGTTCAAGCCCACAAGCAGAAGCCTACGCAAGGTGGTGCTCAGAAGACCCATGCTTTTCCCCCAAAAGTTATAAAAAATTTTAATATTTTGGCCAAAAACAATTTGAAAAAAATATCGAAAAAAAATACCCTTTATATTATGCTTTGGGGTTTTACACTTAAAGTATAAGAAATATTGCGCAAATAAATTGTGAGCTGTTCAAAATCATTTATCTGCTTTCACGTTTCACCTAATTTTTGTGCTTTAATTACTAGAGGAATGATGGCTTGGAGATGGGAAAAAAATCACCTCATTGTATTTATATTTCTATGTACCAATTATTATTTGGGAGAGTTTGGGGCCTTCATTTCATGGGTACTGTGGGTTCATAGAACACCCTGCTATAAGCGCACAATGTAACAAATATCCTTATCCATTGGCATTTCGTCAAGAACAGAACTACCAACTTGGTCCATCAGATAACTTGGATAGACCCCTTAGACATCATCTTGAAGACCCAGAAAGCACAAAATGTGGTAAATTTTTTCTTGCTGTAGTTATTTTTATTCTAGTGAGTTTAGCCCTGACTTCAAGGACTGTAGGTGTGTTATTGTTGAAGTCAGGTCTGAAAGGGTAATAGCATTCTTTTTTTAATAGGCTGCCATTCCTGTCAGAAAAGCGATACCCGAATTCCTTTGTATTTCTAAAAAAATGCAGTTATTTCAAATATCTTTCCACTTCTTGAATATCATCAAAATTCAAGAACCAACATCCGGTGAATATAAACAAATTAAAACAGTAATGAAAAATAGGCATCAGATATATGTGTAGAAAAATTTTAAAGATCTAACACTTTTCTAGAAGCACCCCCCTCCAAATCCTAGCAAGTCTTGAGAGTTCAATGGAAATTTCACATAATTTTTGTAAATAAATCACGAAATAAATTGAAGTATTTATTGATGAAAAAAAATATATCAGCTAACATTCATTTACAATGTGTACGACTGCAGCCACTATGCACATACAAAGGACTTTTTAAACTTTTGATCATTTTCGCTTTCTCAGCATAAAAGTGTCAAACACCTGTTGATGTTGTCTTTTTTGGTGGTTGTTTCCTCTCCAGAACTGAAACTAACGAATCTCTGATATCATCTAGTGTTTTGTGGAGAAAGACTCCTGCTTTCATTTTATCTGGAAAGAGAATGAAAACAATAGTAACAATTAATAACACATGCAAATTGCCCAAGTGGGGACTGATGCTGAGAATAGGGTTTTAACTTAAGCAAGGGTGAGCAAACAGACAGTGTTCCAAAAGCGATGGGCTATTTCTAAAAAGATGGCAGCACCGGTGAAACAATCGTATTTTTCCTTTAGCAATGCATGGAACAAAAAAAATACTAAATGGCCAAAATTCTACTTACACAATACAGTAGATACAGTTTATTGGAATCATGCATAATGTTATCATTTGGGGTATTGGTTTAACCATATCTTTTTTCACTCCCCAAATTATCATTGTCTGCAAAACTATGTAGGAGATTAGAAAGTGTAATACTCCCCTCCCCGACAAACATTTTTGTACTCTGGATGATGATTTTGGCTTGCACATGAAATTGATAAGCTATCTGATTATTATTAGCCGCTATAAACCCTGCACGTGTGCAGCTGCTTTTGCAATTAACTTCCACCAATGGAGGCAAACAAATGTATAATCAGAAAGAAACTTCAGTTTTTGTTTGAAAAACTTTCTCAAGTGAGCTATGAAACACATGGTACATGAATTAAACACCTGATGACTGAATTAAAAAAAAATTTTAGCTTAAAGGAAAAAAAAAAACCTCAAGCATGATTTTTTCTCGAAACAGTCCTAAATAATGTTTTTCAACTTTTAAGACACATAATGACTCCTCCTCATGTTGCAAGACACACTGTAATGAAATCAGAAAATTTTGAGTCACCCTTAGACTCCATTAAATCCTCCTGCTTAAAATTAAAACTCAGCAATCACATGAATTTCAGACAGAAATACCAATTTTACAGTCGCCATGTCGACCAGGATTTATAGAGCCTTGAGCTATGGGGGAAAAGCAAAACAGAGTTGGTCAAACAGGACTTTGGGTTTCTGATAACTATAGCCAAGATGCTGACCTAGAGTCCTTATGTGATCACATTAACCAAGTTTTTGGCTACAAATTTGGATGACTACAGTTGAACAAAATTTAAAATGGTTCTCACTGTAATCATTTAAAATCAAAACTTCATTTCATTTTATATAAATTCTACAACCCAAAACTATATATGTGAACCAATCTTTTTTATTAATATTTTATTTCAATGTTCCACTCAGACTTGCTTTATGGTCTGCCAATCTGGGGAAGTGATGACTTGACCAATATTACTCCCATTATTTCTTTACAAAAGAAAAAGGCTATTAGAATTTTGGTAAACAACTACATAGGGTATACTGATTTAAATTTCGTTTTTCCTTTTCATAACTTATATTGAAGTGAAAGTAACCTGGTATACATGTTATTGAAATGTGAAATTCTTGATTAAATTAAGCATAGAAGATCTTTGGGATAAAATATAGACTTAAACTTAATCCCTAGATAAAGTGCAGAAAGAAAGCTGTTCTATTTCTAAATTTTGTGCATGGAAAAAAATTGCAGAGAAATATAGGGAGTTAAACTTAGTACACTTAAGAGTTCCCCTGATTAAAAAACAATTTTTTGTATAAAGTCTTGAATTCTGCGCACTAATTGCTGATTCAAAATAATAAATATGTTGTTCCAACACAAATACCGTTGGACTTTACATTTTAATACAAAAAGTGGAAAAGGTTAGTGTTTGTCTATTTTTTTTACCAAAACTCATTAAATATGTGAAACAATGAAAATGTGTAAATTAATAAGCAACATCATGCAAGTTGGAAACGCATCATAATAAATGCATCTAATCTATAGCGGAAGAAACAATCTTGTCAACAGAATGAATTTATTTAGTTGATGCCAAATGGAAGTTCAGATGTGAAGTGTAATGATTGAATATTTGTACCATTTGTAGGCCTGTTGATCTCTGTGGCAAGATTTTTTTAATGGGGAGAATCAGCTCGCATTCACACCTCAAAGTTGGGAACCACAGAAAACCAACTTCAGCCGACCACCGCTGTGGCACCAATGGGACACACCCCCCCCCAATTAGAGCCTGTCACTATGACCACTCGACTGTTGTCCTAACAATAAGTAATTCTCATTAAGATCTCCTGTTTAAAGTGTTTCCCTATTTACAACTTCTACGACGGTTTTTTGAAACTGCATCTATCCTCCAATCTGGTAATGTGTGCATTTGAAGTTTAATGTATGCATATTTGTGTTGTAGGTCTGTGTAATTGCCGTGGCAACCAGAAGTTTTTTCAAAGGAATAGCCAACTCAAAATCTGAAATCTTCAGAAAATCACATTTTTAGCCGATTACCATTGCGCAATCTCAAGTTCCAAACATGGATTTTCATGAAAAGCAAAATTTCAAGGGAAGTTATAAGAGGCCTCTTCCTTTCCTCCCCCAGAGATCAAAAATTAAAATTATTTTTGTAGAGAATTAAAATAGTATAAAATAAATTATTTTATTCTAATATCTGTGAAGAATTAGATCCTTGTGCCCCTCCAAAAGCCGATTCTGCTTACACACCCATGATTTTTCTACCATGATTTGACTACCGCATAGCAGCTAGATGACAAAACTGGATATTCAAGGTCGAGTTTTTACAGATTCGGTTTTCTTCCACGATATTGGAAAGGTTTTACAATTTGAACGGGCGTTCCAATCCTTTACGATTTAAAAAAAAAAAAAGTGCATTTGCAATATTGTAGGAACAAGACAAATTTACGCCATATAAATGCGGTCTTTGAATGACAGCCGATAACCGTGAAAGTACCGTAATTTCCTGTATATAGCAGGAAGGGAGAAAATCTGCAGGGTAATAAAAATCCGAAATTTGAAACTTCTGTACACGGCCCCTCATTCAGGGAAGCAACCAAAAATATCCCTCATCTTCAACAACCCACGTGTATATCAATACAGTAGTGTACGAAGTAGTAAAACCAATTTTTCAAGGTCGAAGAATCATGATACACGGTAAAAAAAAGTTGAGAGCTTTTTCCTCTCTACTTTTTTCTTCTTAGAACTAAGAAAGAACACGTCCCAGAGGACGAGTGAACAAAATTTTTACGCTTCCTTTTCCGAAATTCCAAGTATTTGACGCTTTATAACGCGTCAACGGCATCTCTGCCGGTCAGGGGCACTGCTGCCAAATGTTGGGGGAGGCCACGTGTAGCTTAAGCGAGGCTACAAGAGGTGCGGTGCACCCGAGCAGCAGGTTGTAAGGGACGGCAGCCTAGGCTTTAGTTAGACATCAAAAATTTTTAAAACCTCGAATATTAAAAATTCACATGGCCAGAGGCAAATTTACAGTTTAGCTGACTGTGGGCTACAAAAATTTTGACACCTTCCACTCATCCTTGTCAAATTTTCTTGACCATTTCTTTCTTAAATTTACAGGGTTATAGCCCAGTATCAGCCAGTATTTCTCAACCTGTAAACCCATACCCTTGTTTCTTACTTTTTTTATCCCCCTTGACCTGGTCCCTAGATTTCTCTATTTCACTTTTTGCCTGATCACTCACATGCTTGAAAACTCTATAGAGTTTATTTTGGTCCTGTACATGCTTGCAAACTCGAGGCCACTACTTTTGGTCACTTGCTGACTCAGTCCTTCTCTCCCTGGGCAGAATCGGATGTACATTTTTGTCAATTTCGGAGTCGTCCTCCCATTATTCTAATTTTCTTGTGACTGTTTATTTCTTGAATTTGCTGTCCTGGGCCTGCTAAGCCCCTCTGTAAATACGGCTCAGGGGCCATACAAGTGTTACGTAAGCAGATTTTCAGCCATTTTTGACCCCCCCCCCTCCCCAGCTTAGAATATTTCATATCTTCATAAAGGGGTGGTTGATGACGTAAGTAACCTTCAAACCCCCCTCCCCCTTGTCATCAAAAGTCAGCAAATCCGAAACCCCTCTACCCTCAATGCTGACGTAATACTTGAATGACCCCTCTGCAAATGATATATCATACTTTTAAGACATATTTGTTGAGAAAACTTTAAGATAGAGCTTTGGGACAGTGATACCAGAACAAAAATGTACTCTATCGTCCTTTGTGATAGAGTACATTCTTATTTGATGTCATCGAGTAATTTTCCTGAATGGTCAAATGAATTCAAATTCTGATTCTTAGTTGTCCGATCGCTGTACAACAAAAACAGCTTAAAAATAATTTTTTAAATAAAAGCTACCTTGTTATATTTTCTATTTATAAAGTGTCAGCAATGATGACTCATCAACAAGAGCTGAAATGTGAACTGAGTTATCTGGCACAATTCTATACCTCGGAACCGCATACGATAGTATGGCTCGGAGGTATAGAATTAAGAACAGTATAATGATTTGACTCTTGCCTCCTGCAGCAAGAGTCTTCTTTAGGTGTGGCACATAAGGCTTTGCACCCGGATGGCAGTTAAGCTTGAGCCGGCCCTAGTGGAGGCCATGCTTCTATTATTTCTAAAATAATATTGATTTTTAGATTGTTTGTCTCGGTAATTTTCATGTGTAGCATTTCTGAAGAAGAAAAAAAGAATTGAAGAGAGAAAAATTTAGATGTGTAAATTAGCATGTTAATGGCTCATTGCTGCCAACATAAAATATTAAACAGAGGTATAAGATCAACAACTACAAAAGATGCATTAAAGGGGGAAAAACCACAAATCAACTCACTTGAAAAACCTCTCTGCTTTGATAAGAGAATTATTGGTGTGTCCAAAGTAACTTTCCTAGTGCTCTACTTGAAACATTCTGGAATTTTCAAGTAATATTATTTCAGCAGGATACCAGGCATTCATCTTTCTGCTACCCTGACTTTTGCAACATCTCTGGCCAGTGCATCTGCTTATCTATGACAGACAAAGGTCTTACACATTCTTTCTTTCTTTTATGTCATTCTGATGATGCTTTTGATAGAAATATTTTGACTGCCTTACCAAAGATTAAAATCTAAAAAAAAAAAAATAATGCATTTCAAAAACACAGAACAGCCAGAACTGGGGTGGGGGGGGGGGGCAACAAATTAAAAGGGGCAGCAAATTTTGGGTGGAAACAAAAACACAGGTCTAAAATCAATCAAATTCTAAAGTGGCGGGAGCAGAAAAATCACATTTGGTCCTCTCCCCCACAAAAATCGCAGTTAACCTTCACAGTGACAATCCCGAGATATCTCATCAAACTTGATCTGCTTTATTTTGGTCATCCCAAAATATCTGAATTTCTTAGCAGTTGCAATGCAGACCAGGAAAATTTGAAAAACTACTCAAAGGGTTAAGGCCTGGCATAACTTCACTCTTCAGTAATTTTGAAGTTGTAGTCATTGACAGTTTGATTGTGGGGTGAACAAAAAATATTTTTTGTCTCCTGGAGAGTAACAAAAAATATGTCAATTGCAATAACAGCTTTATAATATTCGAATACTGCATTCCCCAGCACACCAGGAAACAGTAACTGATACCAGCATGCAGAGAATATTCATATTTTCCACCATGCTTGGCAAATTTTAGTGACCAATTCCTGATAAAACATCTGTTTTCAACGGAATTGCGAAAATTGCCTGTATAATGCAAAAGTGACATTTCTTCAGTCTCGGAAAGCGCCAAACAATGTACAGAATTTAGTATCTGCATTTCATATTAAAGGTTGATAATTGAAGTAGATTAATAAGTAAATGTTCAATTTTCATTATCACTAGCAAATTCTTCAATGTTTCCAATAGTGGGAAAACCATTACTTTATTCCAATTAGCTTATTTGTTCAATATAAACTGATATCAGTCTTTTGAATGTATCACGTTATCCTCATTAAACCTTTGTTTAACCCACATGCCGGGAATGGACAGACTCCAACATTCAAGAAACTGGAGTCTTCCCCGATTTGCCTGGAATGACAGTTGAAATACTGGGAATACTGTTATTTTGATAGCAGTAACAGAGACGCACGGGACTACCCCAGTGTGTGTGTGGGCATAGTGCTCCTTCTTGGTGCCCCAGGGCCTTAAAAGGGAAAATATTATGCAAAATAAATGTACATTATTTGTGAGGCCAACATTCGGCTTGGGGCCCCTGGTTTCACCAAACCCACAGCCCCTCTAGGACTGGGGTCCTGGAGAGTGGCATGAATGTGACATTTGGTTTAAATTTGACAGTAAGCATGGTTATTGCTGGGCAACAATTTCTAGCCAGATGGAGGAAAAATTGTTTGCATGGAAGGCCATCAGGGGTGTTCGATAAATTAATTTTTGGTCAGCTTGGGGAGGGGCAAGGCCAGTGCTCAACTAGATACTTTGCCAACCGGGGCGAGCAGCCATTTTAGCACGCCTTGTAATGTAGAAATAGTTAAAGTGTGAATTTGGAACCCCCCCCCCCTCCTGGTCCCAGCTCCCGGGGCATTCGACCCACTCTACCATCCCTGGGCATGTCCCCCTACACTGTGTATGCCTCTGGGGCCCGTGATACACTTAGAACGCCCTGCCTAGCAAATTTAATGACAGTCATATAATGATTTCCCAGACTTAACGAATTTTTTTTATAAAGTTTCTGTGCATATATCGGCATCGATATTACCCCGATAAAACAATTTTTCTCCAATTAAGGAATGGAAATGCCAGTTTTACACAATTCGTTAAATCGGGATTTTCAACACTTATTAACGAATAATTTTAACAAACGAATCAACTCACCTTGGATCGATGAAAATACATATTGCTCACGTTGAATTTCTTGTCCATAGCTTTCAGTCAGATGATTGAGAAGAATATTTTGTGCTGCATACTTTCACATTCTGAACGCACTAACAGTAGCCAATGATGGCCATTTATTTTGGCCATCGAACGATATAATTACGAAATAAATAAATCCTCAATTTAAAAAAAAAACATAAAAAGGGAGGAAATGGCGGAAAGATCAGCATATGAACAAAATGAAATTTTGACGTCAACCATGCACTGCCAGTTTTTTCACCAAATTACTTTCAGCCGGCAACCTATTTATTTTTTTTGCATCATCAACAGCCAATCGTCAATCAACAGGGCCCATAGAGACAGTAATAATCGCATGTGGTGCTCGTGGTAGTAAAAGTAATGAATCAAGTAGAGCGCATGCGCAAAAAATACGAGCAAATAGTGGTATCGCAATTGCACATGCGTGGTGCTGATGATCAAAAGTAGTGTTTCTGTGACTATGTGCTATAGCAAAAAATGGATCAAAACTACTGTTTCTCTAACTAAAGTTTTGTCATTTCTTCAAACAGGTGCTACTTGGAGGAAAGCATACAAAATCCTTGATGCATAAATATATGTGTACGAACATCAGAATCTTCAAATTTATGTTTTGAAGATTTACCATAATGCTTATTAATTTAAAAAAATACAGGATATTGTGAACTCTGAATTTCGAAGGGGGAAAAACCCATATTTTAAGCATTTCTATGTATAAAACAGTTTGTGAAATCCAAGGCCAATCACATTTGACTTTTTCTGCACCTGATCATTTCAAGAAAAGTTAAAACTATCAATAAAAAGAATATTATCTCACTCCAGATCAGGGTGACCAACCCTTTTCTCAAGTCATGCCACTTCTAAGATCCAAATACAATCCATATTACTCTCCTAATTTCCGTACAAAGGCAATATGTCCTGTTTTTACAGGACTAATATTTTTTCCCTTTCGCTCTGTCTTGACGCTTTAGCAAAAACTGTCATTTTCTTTTTTGAGAAAGATTTTAAAATTTTCGAGCTGTTAGTTTAATTATTTTAATAAAAATCATGTGTCTCGATTAAAGTCCATCTCATATACACATGGGCACCAAAGGGTACATGCCCTCAATAAACTATATGAGGTGGCTGAGCTATTCCCCCCCCCCCCCTGCAGATGACGAATCCTGTATATAAAGGATGTCCAACATGTCCACACACCTACTGTTTATTTTGTGCGCAACCTCTGGTAAGGTGTATTCAAAATGAGAAACAAAAAACATTTTTAATAAAAATTAAAATTCAGTATCGCCTAATTATTGTTCACATGACTAACCATTCCAAATACTGGTTTGGTGAGAAGACTATTATTAAGAAAAACATTCAGTAACCTCGTTGGGCATTTTGCCTGTTGTGGCATTGTATTTTTTAAGAAAGCATCTACCACTCCTGATATGGTGTGGCAGGCACTCATGCAGATAAGTCACCCCTACTCTAGATCATCAGTGCATGAATTTTGCTGTGCAGGACCAACTGATTAATGTGATTTTTTTTTTACCCGGCCAGCAGATCATTTTGAGAAAATATTTAATTACACTGAAATATGATACAGAACAGGAAATATAATTTATTATAGAAACGATCAGGTGTGAACTGCATTTTTCAGATAACACTCATAAAGACTTACACATGCACATCTATCAAAACAATTTTTAAATATATTTTGTTGGTGTTTTGTCATCCATATTTCGCTCTTGAAGAAATAATCTAGCTCTTGAACGACCTATAATATTATTTATGTTCAAGAAAGTGGTCTGCAAGCTGAAAAATTTCTCCACGTACTCTAAAGATGTTTACGTTAAAAAATATACACTGAAGAGCCAAAAAAAAAACTGGTGCACCTGCCTACTATCGTGTAGGGAGCCCGCAGAAGTGCTGCAACACGACGTGGCATGGACTCGACTAATGTCTGAAGTAGTGCTGGAGGTAATTGACACCATGAATCCTGCAGGGCTGTCCATAAATCCGTAGGAGTAAGAGGGGGTGGAGATCTCTTCTGAACAGCACGTTGCAAGGCATCCCAGATATGTTCAATAATGTTCATTTCTGGGGATTTAGGCTGCCAGCGGAAGTGTCTAAAGTCAGAAGAGTGTTCCTGGAGCCACTTTATAGCAATTCTGGACGTGTGGGGTGTTGCATTGTCCTGCTGAAATTGTCCAAGTCTGTCGGAATGGACATGAATGGGTGCAAGTGATCAGACAGGATGCTTACGTACCTGTCAGAATCATATCTAGACGTATCAGGGGTCCCATATCATCACAGAGCCTCCACCAGCTTGAACAGTCCCCTGATGACATGTAGAGTCCATGGATTCATGAGGTTGTCTCCATACCCATACACGTCCATCAGTTCAAAGCAATTGGAACCGAGACTCGTCAGACCAGGTAACGTGTTTCCCAGTCCTCAACAGTCCAATGTCGGTGTTATCGGGCCCAGGCGAGGCGTAAAGCTTTGTGCTTTGTGTCGTGCAGTCATCAAGGGTACACGAGTGGGCCTTTGGCTCCGAAAGCCCATATCGATGATGTTTCGTTGAATGGTTCGCATGCTGACACTTGTTGATGGCCCAGCATTGAAATCTGCAGCAATTTGCGGAAGGGTTGCACGTCTGTCACGTTTAATGATTCTCGTCAGTTGTCGTTGGTCCCATTCTTGCATGTTCCGTTCTTTTTCCGGCCACAGCGATGTCATAGGTTTAATTTTTTACCGGATTCCTGATATTCACGGTACACTCGTGAAATGGTCGTACGTGAAAATGCAAATTTTATCGCTACCTCGGAGATGCTATGTCCCATCTCTCATGCGCCGACTATAACACCACGTTCAAACTCACTTAAATCTTGATAACCTGCCATTGTAGCAGCAGTAACCGATCTAACAACTATGCCAGACAC
Source organism: Pholcus phalangioides (assembly GCF_987345545.1). Classification (NCBI taxonomy): domain Eukaryota; kingdom Metazoa; phylum Arthropoda; class Arachnida; order Araneae; family Pholcidae; genus Pholcus; species Pholcus phalangioides. Next base: position 18,297,138 of record NW_028301625.1, on the reverse strand, counting down.
TTGTTGTGTTATATAGGCGTTGCCGACCACAGCGCCGTACTCTGATTGGTTCCATATCTCTTTATTTGCATACGCATGCCTGCACAAGTTTTTTTGGCTCTTCAGTTTATATATTCAGAAATTCAGTTTTCCTCTTTTTATTTTGTCTTTATCATTAGTTTCTTTTTTTAAAGTGTTTACATATAAAGCTGCTTTAGCCTGAAATAACTTGTAAACAGAGAAAGGTAGTTATGCAACTTGTGTATGATGATATAGTAAAGTGACTATGCTCGATCAGATACTACAAACTGCAACATGCTTAGCAATAAATTTCAAAGTTAGCCATTGAAAATGGGATATGACAAAACTTCCAGTTATGAAGTTGTACAACATTAAATAAAACTACATACAGTGTACATGAATGATAAATAAATTGCATGTGAAATGCCAAAATGTGCATACTGAAGTGTCAGTTTCTTCCAGAAATTGTGGTATTTACTTGTTTAGAAGTTTTATTTTTAAGGTATGAAGCATTACAAGTAATTTTTAATCTAAAAAATTTTCACAATAAAAGTTTTACACTAATGCAGCAAGTCAGGCTGTTCTCTGAATTCCATCCTGATGAGTAGATTTTAAAGTAAAATGAACAAGTAAAAAAAATTTTGAGTTTCTCACCAGTTTTATCAAGTAACCTTTCATAAGTGGCATGCTTACATGTGATGCAGTGTTTTCAACCAGTTTCAGATTTTAAGTAAAATAGCTATAATACCCAACTCTGCCCAGGTTTTTCCTATATGCTGGGAGCGTTAAAGAAGTTGCAAACTATTGTAAAGGAGTAAACATGTCCGAAACGTATTGTTTGGGAACCAGGGTAACCAAACTCAACATTCTAAAAGCCATTGTTGAGGCTAAGAAACCATTGTTGCCCAACAGTTTTTCACACATTTCGAGTGTTTGCTCAGCTCTGACGATCTTTCAAAATAGCCCATCATTCAATCGTGGTCCTGTTTGGTGTACATGAAAAATTTGGCAATGTAAAATTGTATATTTGTATGGAAATTATATACACCGAAAATCAATTTTATATGTGGTGTATAGATTTTTGCACAAGTGGGCATGGCACTGATGGTAATGCAGAATTTTTCCAGAAATTACATTACTTTCAGGAACACAAACATTGTAGCCAATAGTGAGCTCTTCGAACACAGTCTTGATATTAAATGGTGTTTACATATTATTTGATGTCTCATTAAGTTACACTTACATAAGATATTGCACTTCCTTATGTCTGTTTCTTTTCGTTTCAAACATTGACACAAAATGAAGCACATCTATTTCAGCCATTTTAAAAGGTGAATATCATATTCGTATACACTATATATCATTTTGTGAGATTGAATCTATCAACTTTTGACTGGAACTTTTGGTCTATCCTTTTTCATTTTTAATTTTCATTGGCTAATTCTCAAAATTTGTCACCATGGGTATTTTTTGCATCTGATGAGCACAAGCACTTTATTATGTCGTTATCTAAGTTGTATATCTGTAAGCTCTCTCTGCTACCAAGTAATTTCAGATTAAAAAGGCTTCATGTATCCTGTATACTTTTTCATTATTTTGCAAAATGCTTCAATTTTGTACCGCACATGGTTAAAAATTGCTGAAATGCACTTTTGCTATGGAGAATGAAATAAATATTACCTCTAATGGGGGAATGAAAATTCCTAAACAATAAACTGTTTCCACTATACATTTGGGAACCAAGTTATTTATTAGTCAACAATATATATAAAATATTAAGTAAGATTGGGTGAATGCAAAAGCTTATGACAAATTTTCAATGGTGAAAAATATCACTGTATGAGAGCTCTAGTGTTTATTTCATTAAACTTACCCCACGAAAGAGACTAATGTCAATGTTATATTAATTAGAATCAAACTTGAAGCCTTTTCAAAATTAACAATGAAAAACAGAATTTTTGCTATGTTATATTACATAAGTAAAGAATCTGCAGTTGCAAGAAAAACATTCAGGGAATTAATGCAGATCATGTTCCTGCAATTTGGTCTGTTGAAAAGTCATTTAAGGGTTTGGCAAATTTTTAATTAATGATGTCAACCTGGACAATAAACCCTGCTCTACATGGTCCTCTAGCATCAATGATGAGTGACACCGTGCATGTCTTAGTGAACAACAAAACAATGAAGATTACAGCTAAGGGAAATCGTGGCAGGTGAGAAGGGTGCAGCCTACAAAATTTCAGGAGGGGCGCAAAATGGGATTAAAATAGTTCACTTACATTTTGACTTAAACATTCTTAATATTTGACTTAACATTAACAAAGCATTAGAATTCCGTTCAAGACCCACAGCCCCCCACAAGGGTGGGACAGAGCTCCAGCCTGGGATGATTCTTATCACTATTTGTTTTTTCATACTATAAATTCACTACGGTGGGGCAAGCCAAAAATCCTATCCTAGGTGCTCTGCTGCAGGATGTGGGGACCATGTCAAGACCTCTAGGCCAGAGGGTTTGATGCTTGAATTTTAGAGTTTTTGTAGCAACCCCCCTCCCCCCACCAGGAAAATAATGGAGGTGGGTCTAGTGCCCCAGGCACTGGACCAAAGGGGCGCTAAATTATTCTTCTAAAATTATTCAAAACTACACGAGGGAGGCATAATGCATGCTTGCCAGTGCTTATGGGTGCACTTATAATTTTTTAGCTGAGCAATGGGTACTATCGTTCAAATTTATTGTTGAATGGTTTTTCAATAAGAGATAGTAATTTGATATTTATTTCTCGAGTGTTCCATGTCAACCTGGCATGCACCAGAGTGTTCAAGAACACTGGGGGATTGAGAACTTCCGTTCTAGAGGTCAGCAAAGCTGTTTTTGCACCAGACCACTAAATACTTGAACCCAACCCTGAGGAAATTCTGAGAGATTAAATCTTAAAGATTCATCTTTGCGTTTTGCCATTTAAAGAAACTTTGATTCATTTCTAAACTCAACACATAGGTTCCACAACCAGAAAGCAGTAACTATGGCAAAAAGAACTTTTATTCTACAAATATGTTGCTGTTTAGCGAGACCAGTTTCTTCTCTCTTCTCAGGTTGTGTGAACAAGTACTATGAACAACTTGCCAAATGTGACGAGAAAATAAGTCTTGTTCTGGCCATTAGAAACAGCATCATTATCTATCGTGACAACAGACCCCATGCAACAGAACATGCATTGCAAAAACTACTATGTAGTTAAAACGAGAAATCTTCCAATGATCACATTATTCTCCTGACTAGACTCATTTAGATTGCCATCAATTCCAAACTGCTGAACAGTATAAATAGAGAAAGTTTATGGCCGTGCAACCATTAGAAAACCACCTTACAAACTCTTTTGAAGAAAAATCACCCAGTCTCTACTAAGAAATATTTCTGCAAGTTCATAAAGCATTGAGATAATTGCAAAAAAATTAATTTTACTATATAATCAATCAGCAAAACTAATATCTTCTGACATTTTAATAGAAGAATATAGGGCAGCATGAAGATTAAAAGATTCTGAGCTAAAGAGTTGAAGCCCAGGAATATTATAATATTGATGCTCATTAAAAATCACTGCACATTAAAGCTACCTTTCCATTACAATGACCATTACGATGAGTCCAATATTTTCACAAAAGACTATCCTATGTGTTTTCCTTCCAATATAATATTTTTTGAGGAAACAATGGGGGCCATGATAACAAGCATCTACTGAATTTCCAAAGGTTACAACCACAATCCTCAATGGGAGATTTCCTCCCCAGATGTGGAAAAAAATAATTTCCCTAAACCATGGGGTTGAATTTTTCGGACTTTTTCTTATACTGTTTGTATTTTGTTTTCAAACCATCGTAGACTTTTGCAATCACATAATAACTTCATGGGTTTTTTTTCAAAAATTAGTTGTGTGCTTTTTTTTCCGATTATATGCGAGTCCAGTTTTTCTATACTCTGTTCGCTCTTTTAAATATTCTTCAGTGCATTCTTGCTTAAAATCTTCATTGTTATACCTAAAAAAAAAATATTTTTTAATCAGTTTTATCTTTAGTATTAGAGATAAAGAAAGAAACCAATAAGAGTAACCAAAAGTAATATTAAATTTTAGAATTGCTTCACAAAACAGGTGTCCCTTGCTTGACACAATTTAACTTTACATGATTTTGAAAAGTCTATTTTAGGAATCGCAACCTGCAAAATTTGACCTGGAGTTTGACGTTAATCATGAAAATGGACTTGCAAATTAGATATGACGTAGTTAAAGTGTCAAAATTTGTTGGATTTTATGATTTAGATGAAATAAATGTGTCACAAATGCTCAAGTCCAATTCACCAGATCTCACTAATCATGAGATCTTTTGATAACACTGACAATGCTATCAGAATTATAATCAAAAAAAATATCCTAATGAAATTATAATTGTTGTATTTAAGGGGATATTCAGAATTCTCTGGCAATTCTCCTGCTACTGAAGTTTTCATAGAGAAAAAATGCTGACTGCCACCTGAATCTTGACTGCTACATTAAAAAAGGTTATCAGCTTATCATACCAGGGCTTTGGTGAAAAACTATGCTCTAGTAGAAATATCATTAAAAATACTACTTATATATACCAAGTGAAATAACTACTTGAAATCAAACTCACCATTTAACCAGACATGACTTTAATGCCGAATTTTCTGGTCGACAGCTTACCACCATAGCAAGCCCAGAGTTTTTACAGCATTCAGTGAATGCTGAAATAAAAAATATTAACAAATAATTCAAATATAATTTTCATTTGGCAAGAAACTAATATTTTCATCAAATTCAGGTCCATCAAAAAGAGTGGACAGCAAGGAATATACTTCTGACAGAAAATCATTAGTTTCTGTAACTAACTAATCTAACAAAACTATGCCTAGCAAACTAAAAAAATAATATTCAGTTCTCTTTTTATACACAGCCGGTTTTTTCTTCAAAGTAAACTTGTCCAAGTTTTGACTATTCTTTTTTCTCTTTACCCTTCTATATGACTTAAACTTGTTTTTCAGGTTTCTGCCTCTGACAGGATATTTAATTTTCTTCCTCACATTTCACAAATCCAAAACATACCCATACTCCCTCCATCTGGGCAGTCTTGGACTTCGAAGAGTTAAACCTAGATTTAATGATCCTTGATTCAATTGGTGGAACATCAAGTGTGCCCTAGCTATCTGATAAAAAAAAAAGATGGAAAACATGGGATGTTCAGATTAACATTGAATAAAATGAAAGAGACGGGACACAGACAGAGCTAACTTGAAGAATGTGGCTCACTCTGGCATGGCTTGAATATCTTATGATAATGAGATTTTGTGTTATTACATCAAGATCAAGGGTTAACAAATCCCAGGTGCCAGGTTGCCATGGCGACTGAGCAATCAGTACTGGCACCTAAAACTTTCTATATGTGATTGCTAAATTGGAATCTGAGGACAACACAAAAGTTTCTGATTTCATTGCATGAATCATTAAGTCCCAGAAAAGTTGGAAAAAAACCATCCAGGACTGTTTTTCACAAGGAAAAATCATGCTTGGCTCTTAGGAAATTTTTGTGGCACCTAAATATTTTGATTTATCAAGACCTGATCAATACGTATTTAAATTGGTAGGATGGTACTTCTAATCAGGTAGGATGTCCCATAATATGAATGTCCCATAATGATGAAAGTCAGCTGTGGACAAAGGCAAAGAATTGCAATGCTCTAGAGCTGTATGGTCATATGGGGGTGTCAAATTAGGGATAGGAAAAAAAAAACTAATTGTGTAGAAAAATTTCTATAAAATTTAAATTATGAAAATAATGAATGAATTGATGCATTGCATCTAGCTGGGAACACAACTAGATATGAATAAGCGTCAGTTCATGAACAAGTGGGTGATATAAAACCTAGGGCAAGAGCTTTAAGGACTAGATTGCCTGTGTTACCTTTTACAATATTAATGCATTGCATATATAAATCTGCAAGTTTTATGGGTTGTTTCACTCACTGGTGTAGCCAAGTTTTGGTCAGTGGGGGAGCAAAATTTAAAAAGGTGCCGTTTTTTGTTCCTGCTTTAGGCACAAAGTTAATTTTTGAAATTTTTAAATTTCAAAAATTTGCTGTTTTCAATTGATGCTATTTTTCAAATTAAGTTAATTATTTTATTTTTTTATTAATTTAAAAAAATGTAAATTATATATTATGTTTCGTGTATACTTGCACAAATACAAACACCAAAAACACAACTGGGAAATCTCCAAAAAGGTGGTTGGAATAAAATTGGATTAAAATATAAAAAATGATAGGAGAATAAAAAAAATATATATATATATATATTTCATATCGTAAGCATATATACACTACTACTATTCGATCGTACATGTACTTCCAAGATATTTCTCTTATAGAATTTCCAATAAATTGGTGCATGCTGGAAAGTTCTTTCTTATATTATAAGTGACCATCATATCTATGATACATGTATAACGTATCTTTGATGTCACAGTTATGCACGGTTGGGGTTTGAGAAGTTTTGCCATCTGTGTTCCATATTAGAAGCAGGGTTGAGTTTTTGACATGACAAGCATTAAAAACTAGTTTAAACTGTCGAAAACCATCAAGAACCTAAATGAATGCTTTTTGATAATGTTTTGAACACAATACATATATAACATGATGAAAAACTTACTTTTTTTGCATATTACAATGTTTTATTTTTAAAAATCAATTTATTACAATTAAAACCAATTATTAATTATAATTTGCAATTTTGAATTTTTTAACATAAGAGTCTAGAACATATAAAATATAATTTTGTGGTTCATTTTATCTAAGATACTGATTACCGTATATACTCGTGTATAAGCCGAGTTTTTTTGTGGAAAAATTTGTTCCTCAAGTGGGGGGGTCGGCTTATACATCGGTCAGTTTTTGACGAGAAAATATCAACCCCCGCAATTAGTAGTCATTTTTGTAACTATAGATGCCGCTAATGATTAGTAGCGATAGATGGTGTTGCAAATCATCAGAGTGATTTTTGTAGCTATACATGGCGGTTGTTTTAGTAGTGTTAGTACTTTCCAGGTTAAATCCACGTGGTAATTTTTTTCCCGGGCAGTACAAGTCGTGATCACCCACAGAAAAATCATTGATCTAGTGTTGTATCAGTAAGTATCAACGATCAAAAATGGAGACGGTGGGGCTCGAACCCGGGTCCCCGCGATGCGAGTCCGTCATTATGACACTCGACCACCACAGCGGCAAGCAATAGAACTGTTGATGAACTCGGGGGAAAAAACCATCTTTGTTAGAACAACTGGGCACCAAAAAACACGATTTACGGTCGTGCTATCGTGCATGGCCGATGGAAAGAAATTGCCTCCAGTTGTGATTTTCAAAAGGAAGAAAATTCCTTCGAACATGAAGTTCCCACCAAGAAAGATCGTGAAAGCCCAGGAAAAGGGCTGGATGGATGAAAAGGGCATTCTACAATGGATACAGGAAATATGGAACAAAAGGCCCGGAGCAGTGTTCGAGAAACCGGCATTATTGGTATGGGATATGTTCAAACCCCACAGAACCGATAATGTCAAAGCCGGGGCAAAGAAATCGAAAATATCATTGGCTTTTATACCAGGTGGGCTAACGTCGCTTGTGAAGCCTTTAGATGTGAGCATCAACAAGCCTCTCGAAGACTGCGAAATTTCTGAATCGAATGGATGAGTCCCGATGATAAAGCAACTATAAAAAAGGTGGTGCCTGGAAGAAACCTGACATTGGCCTAGTGTGCCAATGGGTACACGAGGCGTGGAATTCTGTTTCCACCGAAATTATCATCCGATCCTTCAAAAAGTGTTGCGTCAGCAATGCGATGGATGGAACTGAAGATGATATCCTCTGACAATGGCGATGCCAGCCCAGATGAAGATAAAAACGAAGATGCAGCACCCCCTATGATCGATTACAATGAGCTTGGAGACTCAGAAGAAATGGATTAAAAAGTTTGAATCATTTTCTATTGTAAATTTCCGGAAGCTATTCATTTTGCATAAAAATATAAGAATTTTTTTCCCTAAAATGCACAGATTTTTTTGGGGTCGGCTTATACACGGGTTTTCAATTTATTGCGGTTTTGGTGGTCCTGAAGTGGGGGGGGGGGTCGGCTTACACACGAGTATATACGGTATCTGTGTTCAATTTGCTAAGCAGAATATAGCTGCTTATTCAAAATATGTATGATAGAGCATCAGAGTTAGGTTTTAGAATTCAGAAACTAAATCAGTATTAAAACTGTCAAAAACTTATTGTCAATGTTGCAAAATAGTTTCTTTAACCTGATAGATATGTTAATTAACAAAACACTCGCTTTTATGTAGATTAAAAGGTTGTATATTTTGAATTATAATTACTGAGAAAAAAAATTCTATTTTGATAATTAAAATTTTCTGATCTGCCCAAATTTTTATCCCATTAAAAATTCTCATGCAGCATCTGTTAGTACACTAATTCATTTATTTTCACCTAAAAATTTCTTGCTCTCAGGGTGTATAAATTTACAGAGTTTTAAAGAGTATTTTCAACTAAAGTAGAGCTGACAGGACTTGATACCCAAAGCATTTGTTTTGCAAGTTTAAATAAAGGTTCAATTGGAAAACAATTGCATTATAAATGCTTGTAAATATACGATATTATATTTACTAGCAGTAAGGATAACCAAGTTTGACTAAGGATAAGTAACAGAAGTTTCTTAAGCATCGTGTACAAGCTAGCATTGCTAAATTAAATGACATTTTAGTCTTACAATTTAGTATTTGAATCGCTAGATGCTTTCAATGTTATGCACAATAAGAGTATCATTTTAAGTATGAGTGATTATCTAGATGATTTAGTGATAACAGAAATCAACATTACATATATTATGTAATAAACTTTTTTAAACTCTTATCTGTTGTAAAAAGAGTACAGCAGATGGTTTATACAGGGGTGGGAACTCTGTGCCAATTGCGCTGCACTGCGCCAAAACTAATATCTTGCGCCATCTTACTCCGATAGCGTATTTTTGCATTTTTCTGTGCCAAATAGCGAATTTTGTTTCAGTATGCCCGGAATTTCGGAAAGGACGCCGGAAAATTTTTGTTCCTGCTAGCCACGAAACGTTTCTTTACGAGAAGAGCGTGTTTTATTCCACTATACTTAAACTATCGGTCCCTGGTCGGGCTTTCCATTGCGAAACCCTGATATTGTCTGTGATTGTGGAACTGAAGATGGTTTGCAATGCCTTTCAGCTTTAACGTGCAAATTCGAGTGTTTCCGTTTAAAAAAAAAAGTTGTCACTGGAAGCACCAGAAATTACTGTAGTACATTGTCATTGTGTTAAATCCTGATGTTTCGTGAAAAAAAAATTTCATTCCGTGAGTAAAAAGCGCATGTCCGACGAATTACGAATGTTAGTTTAGAAACTTTGCCGAAAAGAGCGTTAAATCGCCAATGTTGCCGAATAACGAGCGTTAAATCGGCAATATCGCCAAAGAACGAGCATTAAATCGTCAATATCGCCAAATAACGAGCGTTAAATCGCTAATCTCGCCAGATAATGAGTGCTGAATCGCCAAACATAGAGTTGATTCTTCCGAAATTCTCTCCCATTTTGCTACAATAAAAAAATTTAAAACTTATAAAAATTTTTTAGCTCATTTGAAGTGCTGCTGTTCAAGGCAGCAAATAGTGCCCTCAGTAAGCAAAAATCATCTTAAATAGACAGGTGCAAAAAATTTTATGACAGCCGCTCTTTCAAACAAGGTGTCAAAAACCTAAAACACCAAAAACAAAAATCAAGCTGATGAAAAGATGTTTGATAACAAAAGACAGTGCAGTTTTATTTTGAAAAGGGTTGAGGGTTAACAAAAATATTCTTGTTAATTTCACTGCTCCAATTTATAAATATCTGCTCCGAATCCCATATTTTGCTGCTCCAAATCCCGAATTTGCTGCTCCTAATCCTGAATTTGCTGCTCCAAAACTGCTCCAAATCCTGAATTTTGCTGCTCCAAAGCTGCTCAGAAATGGACTTAGTCACTTCCCACCCCTGTTTATATCAAAGCACATATATAAGCAGTTGAAGAAATTTTGGAAGGTCAAGAACCATCTTGAATCAGAGAATGTCAAATCATTAGTTTTCCCTTCAGTGTTTATGTTATGCTTTATTCAAGTTGTATATTTTATTTTTAAAAAAATGTATATATTGTCCAAAATAATTCTGTAGTGAGTAGAAAATTATTTTACAATCATATTAAATATTTATTCTTTGCATAACAGTCACTTTAAATATTAGATGCAATTAACGTGTATATGTCTAATGGGAATTTTTATATTGAAAAGCAATATTTGAGGTTTTTGACAAAGGTTTCTTGATGTGACAGTTTAAACCATCAAAAACCTGCCAACCATGATTAGAAGTGAAACTGGTAGATGCCTGAAGTTTTGTGTTGTGCAAATACCACGTTGAAAGCCTGCTTGCTCTCTGCAGGAAAACTTTTCAAATGAAAGACCGGTTAGCATTCCTACCACAAAGTTGGACAACCGAAAAAAAAAACTCACTTAAGTGCAACTACCACCGTGTCGCTGGTAGGTTTCAAACCTGGATCATCGCAATGTGAGTTCATCATATGATGCCCACATGATCGCACAGTAGCTAACACATGCTACTAGACTGCAGACACACAATCAAAGGGTACCACGAATCTAAAAAGATTTAGGAACCACTGCTTAGGAATTTCAAATGAATTGGTGCATGCCGGAAATGGTTGTATGTGTCCATAATGCATTTAAGTATGTCTGAGACATATTATGTGTTGGAAATGTCACTGTCCATCTTCCAAATCGAAGTGAAAGCGGCAGATGTATAAATCAATTGAAATAATTTGTATGTTTGCTGGTCTTCCAGCTTCCTTTGGAAAAACTGTTTAAAGAGGAGTTCTGCTCAATGTTGAAAAACTTAAGCAGGCATTATGCAATCAATATGTGAATACTTATTTTTAGTGAAATAGATTCATGGGGTGTGTTTTATAACAAATTAAAGAATGAAAAAAATATCGAGTGAGATGAATAGTATATACTAGGGCAAGGTTCTCAAACTTTTTCCATCCACAGTGCCCCCTACCCTAATCAACACTTATCTGCAGCTCCCCAGAGCAATTTAACAAAGAATCCCTTCGAAGAACCTTTTTCAGGCCATTGCTTTGCTGCCGTCAAAAAGTTATGGCGCACCAAGGTGTCACGGCACACAGTTTGAGAACCCCTGGACTAAGGAGTTCTTGGTTTTCCCTTGTTTGATCAGAGGGCCATCGACTAAGTGCTGACAAACCACACTACGGCAGTCTATATTTGTAAATATCACAGGCCCTCTGATAAGTACTGATTGAAAAACAATGATCTAATCTTTTAAAAGTAGAGTCAACATTTCTTGTTTTTCTGAAACAGTACACGTATTTTCAGCTACTTTTAAAAACTTTCCACATAATTCATGGGCACACCCAAGCCTGGTCTGGGCGCCTCAAGTGCAAAAAAATCTTTATAAAAATGATATCCTGTTAAAATTTTCGAGAGTAAACTATCAGGCAGGCATTTCCAAACAGGTAGGGGGCCTCAGAAAAATCCCTTTGATACTTGCAAGATTTGCTTTATGTAGATTACCAATTTTTGTTGTGAGAAATAAAAAAACAAATATATATATCTATATATATATAATGCCTGAATTTCTGCTTTAAAAAGTGATGAGTACATACAGTGCATTTATATATTATTTTATTTTGGAAATATATTCAACGTATTAATACAGAGGTCCTCAAAGTGTACGTCACACTCAAGGCTCCTAGGTTTATTGCCAACCTTTTTTGGGGATGTTGCAATGCATTAGTGCATTGATGCATGCCCCTTCAATTCTTTTTTACATTATTCTAGGGAACCGTAGATAAACGATGACAAAGTCAAGGGGGCCAGGAGTGCCAAAAATTTAACAATGGATTAATTGGAAGGATGATATATGTGTCATGAATAAACAAACACACTGGTCATAACTTTTTCCAGGGAATAATTTCTGATTCAGCACACTACTGCATATGAATAATGATGAGATAAACAGTGATTCAAGAAAATTAAACATCATCATGAAAGAAGACAAATGAGTGTGAGAAAGTCCCATTTTCAACACAAAGTGCATCAACGTAAAATGTAATACAATGCATTGTCGTATAATATAGATGACTAATTTCCTCTCTCATTCTCTGCATTTCAGAGAGCTTTTACACAAGATTAGATTTTTTTTTGCCCACCTTTAAGAAAATATCTTCCAGAAGCCCTTTTGTGTTTTATCTTGGGTTTGTTAGGGCTCAAAAGCTGAGAGCTGTTTTCCTCCTTTTCCCAGTCTTGGTGGCCTTTCACAACAGAACGAGCATTTCATGAGCATCATATCCTAAGAACTGAGGCACGTATGGAAGGTAATTCTAAGAGCTGTACCGAGAATGACCAACACCGGGCAAAAAAACTTTACAGCAACAAACGGGCAAGATTTTGTCCTTCGATAAACTCAAGAACAGGGGCTGAAACAAAAATGTCCTTCCAATAGAAAAAATTAAATTTTTTGAAGTTTCCAGATATAAATTCTATTACGATGAAAAGTGAAGTCATAACTAAATGTGAAATTCCCTGTAGTACCCTTTCAAAAATAATCAGAAACAGAGAAATCATCAAAAAAAAGTATGAAAAAACAATATCAAGAAAGAATTGAAAAAAGTCCAGAGAACCACTTATGCAGATATGATAAATGTGTCAAACAAAGGTCATGAGCCCCACAAGGGTGAGGCTAACAGAGGGCTTCAACCCGGGGGCTTGCGACAATTCTTATCTTTTTTTGTTTTCACACACTGTAAATTCACTAAACAAGAGCCAGTGAAAAATCTGACCATGGGACTGCAAAAGATCCTAACCTAGGGGGGGGGCTCTTTAGCAGGATGTGGGGCCATGCTAAAGGCTCACCAAATGCAGCTGAAAAAAAATTCTGTCTAGAGGAACTATGATTTTAAAGAAGCGATAGACTTGGCCAAGGTAGTGATTTTGAGTATGTAGTAAAATATAATATGCATTCCAGTTTTCCCAACTGAATTTTTTTTTTTTGCATTTTTTAATTTATTTTTTAACATAGAAACTCAATTTCTCAAAAACAATTTGAATTTTTGGCTGAGTTTTACAAATTCCACTTGAGTTTTCTACTTAATTTATTGTTGAAAATACCTGCTTAAGCCTTTTATTAGGCCTGGTAAAAAAAACCTAAAACCTGGTGTTTTTTCGAAAAAAAAAAGTTTTTTGTTTTAATAGCATTTACAATAAAATTTTTGAAAAAATCATTTAAACTTCTAATAATTAATTAAAATAAAATGTTTATTAATGTAATTAACACAATTCCCACATTAATTAATCTAAAAATATTTCTTAAATTTTAATATAAACCAACTTTTGTAATTTAGTTATTTTATAGCTTAAATGAATATAATATACCGTATATACTCATGTATAAGCCGACTTGTATATAAGCTGACCCCTCCCCCTTCAGGACCACCAAAACCGCAATAAATTGAAAACCCGTGTATAAGCAAACCACAAAAAAATCCCTGCATTTTAGAGAGAAAAAAATCTTAAGCTATTCTTTTTTCATGCAAAATAAATAGCTTGCGGAAATTTACAATAGAAAATGATTCAAACTTTTTAATCCATTTCTTCTAAGTCTTCAAATTAAGCTCATCATAATCCATCAGATCATCATAGGGGGTACAGCATCTTCGTTTTTATCCTCACCTGGGCTGTAATTACCATTGTCACTTTCAAAGAGGATATCATCTTCAGTTCCGTCCATTGCATTACTGATGCAACACTTTTTGAAGGATCGGATGGTAACGTCGGCGGAAACAAAATTCCACGCCTCATGTACCCATTGGCACACTAGACTAATGTCAGGTTTCTTCAAGGCACCACTTTTTTGTAGTTTCTTTATCATCGGAACTCATGCATTCGATCCACAAATTCCTCAAATAGTCTTTGAGAGGCTTGTTGATGCTCACATCTAACGGCTGTACAATCGATGTTAGCCCACCTGGTATCAAAGCCAATGATGTTTTTGATTTCTTTGCCTCGGCTTTGACATTATGGGTTCTGTGGGGTTTGAACATATCCCATACTAATAATGCCGGTTTCTCAAACATCGCTACAAAAATGACTACTGATTGCGGGGGTCTGTATTTTCTAATCAAAAACTGACCAGAGTATAAGCAGACCCCCACTTGAACAAATTTTTCTACAAAAAACTTGACTTATACACGAGTATATACGGTATAGCTCAAGAGGAAATATTTTGTGTTTGAGAATTCTTAATGTTATTAATCCTATAATAAAGATGTTTTCTCCAGTTACTTTCAATATGCTTAATTAGGGCACTATTTTACAAACACTATGATAAAAACTAGGCACAAATACAATATGTTTAATGAAGCATAATTAATGCGGATTAATTAGCAATGATTTATGATATACAGGATGATTATAACTAAAGTTCTGATTTCAAAACACTGTAAAATAAAAACCACTGTTTAGAATGACTTGAAAGTTTGCATGAATGTTCCTGAGGCAATGGAATTTTTAATGGTGAAGGGGAAAAAATACTTCAAAATGTAAAATAGACAACGCTGTACTCATCCAGCACATGGGAAATTTGCTCACACACATAATGGATATGATAGCTAGTCAAGGCAAAAAGATAATGCAATAGCATGGTACGATTTTGTAATTCACGGAAACATCATAAAAATGAAGTCATTTAAACAAACAAATTACACAAGAAATGTTAAATATGTTGTCCACCCTGTTCTGGCTATGAGGTAGAAGTGCAAAAATGCTTATTCAATTCACCAAATTTTGCAATCTGACCACTGCACATAACATTTTGGGATATTCCTAAAGCCAAAAGTTGCAAGGGTTATAGTAGTGTTCAGGTGAACGTGGCGGCCAGGTGTCATGTCATTCTGTTATTGTCAAAATGGTTCTTCAGCAACTGCTTTGCTGGTGTTGCAATGTGCATCTTGATAAAAGTTATGCTATCCACCAGGGCTGGACAAATAAAAAAAAATTTAGGTGCCAGCCAAATTCATTAAGAACGAAGCATGTTTCCCCCCCAAGAAAAACAGTCCTTAGTAATGTTTGTTTTTACTTTTTCGGGACTTTATGACCCATTTTCATGTTGGAAGACACATTACTGTGAAAAAAATGTCTCATACTTACACTTCATTTTAGCAATGATGCATATAAAATTTTAGGTGCTAAAACCAATTTTCCAGTCACCCTGTCATCTGGAATTTGTCCAGCCCTGCCATTCACACACTGATGCTGTTGAAGTGCTGAAATGATGTCGTTGCGCAAAATAGATTATACTGATGGCGAAGTACAGCATCATCTACTTTTGCACATTTTAAAGGGTTTTTCTTCCTTCTCCAAAGAAAACTCCATTGTTTCATGCAATAGACCCATGCAAATTTTCAAGCATTCTGGCCAGCAGTTCTTATTCGTGTTTTGGAATCCGAACGTTAATAATAATCATTCTGTACATAGCTGATTATTCATAAATCACTTACTACTGTACATCCTAACCAAACAGTGTAGCCCAATCCACACTCCAGCGAATTTCTAACTGAAAATTATTTGGACAGGGATCACCGGCCACTTCATGAACTGCCCAATTTCTGGCTTTTACAGTAGAACCTCGATTAACTGGAGGTAATGTTGAAAATATGTAAAAAAAATAATTCAATATTAAGCCTGGTGGCAATATACAACAGTATGAGATATGTCTTCCCATGGAAAGAAAATGTCTGTGAGGTAATGCAATTACTAGTACACTGGTCTTCGCCCTTTAGGGGCAGCTGGTGTCTTTTTGAACTATAAGACCATCTGCCCTTAGCATGATAGTGAACTCACTACTACTGTTGGTTCTTTGTGAAGGAAAAAACCTTTGAGATCCACCACATATTTAGATATGTGATGCAATCCTCATTCATGAACTTGCTTGAGATAGAGCATCAGAATGTAGCGCAAAGTTAGAAAATACAGTAAGAATGAGAAATTTTGATACTGTATATAATTTTCAGCAACTGAGATACTTAATATGAAAGAAAATTTATATTCAGGCCACTTTTATGAGATTTTTTTTGAAAAAACAACTTATATCATCTGTTACACCGTTTAAAGACATACCATCAGAATGTATCCCAATAGAAAAGAAGTAAGAATAAAACATTTTGGCTAATAATGAACCAATATGATATTTTTCAGGGGAAAAAATTATATTTAGGCCACTTTCATGTGATTTAAAAAAAAATCACTTGGTTTAAACCAAACAACCCTGCCTTTTATATAAAGACTTTCGGCAATAAATTTTTTATATACAGTTGAAATACCAAAGATGAATCTCAAAAACTGGTATCATTAACATATAGGAAATGAAGGGGAAAAAATGTTTTCCTTTATTATTTCCTCTCCCGGCAAACCTTCAAATTTTTTTTTTTCAACCTGCCAAAAACCATAGTGAATGAGAAAACCAAAAAATAATTAATATTGAGGTAAAAAAGATCAATTCCCTTTTACTGGGAAACAATGAAGAGGCTCAGGAGAAGTAAGAGAGCATTTCTTCTATATACCCATGGTAGAGACATCTCGCCCTATTCATTAAGAGAATAAAGGAGTATTATTAGTTGTGTAGTTAATAGGCCTATCTAATATCCAGAAAGTCTCTTTCCTTATGAGGGATTGTTTTGATGGTTAACAAAAAGGTCACAACAAAAATCTCAAACACGAATAGGAACACCAGGCTTCCACCAAAAGTGTTATAAATCTTGCCAGTTTAATAAGTGCGGCAATGATCGTCCCAATAATTATCCAGTATCCCATTTTTCTACCATTAAAATATATATAGTGCTGTATAAATAGCCTACCACCACCATTTTTAATTTTTAACATTTTTTGATTATGCGGTTTGACAACATGCAAATTTTCCAAGTTTCCGAAGGGAAAAAGTCTTGGCATGATTAGAAATTGCTAACTTGGAATCCATTTCCCCTATGAAATTGTAACCTCGCAAATAAAATAAGCCTGTGTAACAAATTAATAAGAAAAATTAATTGTCAGAAGATTCAGAATCACCAGTTACAGTTTTGATAACTGTGCTTAGAAAATCAATTCATATCTGCATAAAAGTTTAACCCTCAACTGGCATGGTGTGGTTATTTTGACCCCACGCATTGCTCAACATGCCACTCCCTTGAAAAAGAAGTGAATCTTGTTATCAGTACCTTTCAAGTTAGTTGTTTACACGTGTTTGACAAATTTATGAGGTTGTTCTATTTTTTCTTTGTTATTTCATTCCTCAAAGTTCCGTGGGGTCATTATGACCCCACCTCATCATTCAGTGAGACATTTTTTGTCTGAAGGTCATAGCATTGAGATAGAAATCACGTTTCGGAAGAGCGTCAGTTTTTTCTCAATAATGGAGTCAAATTAATGGTGAAACATCGGATATTCGAAGTGAGCATGAGGTGTTAGTGACCTGTAAGTAAGTTCTATGTGATTCATTATTTCATGGTGGTGTTTGCAAGTATTGTTTTCGACTTAGAGTAAGACCAATTTTGGTGCTTGTGAAAATATATTAAATATTATTTTAATTTGTAAATTTTATTTTCTGAGTATATTCCAATCATATCTGTTCATTTTTTAATCATGAAAATTGCATCCAAAAATTCAATAAATAATTAAAACAATTTTTTTAAAGTAATGTATCCCTCCACTTTTTTCGAATCTGTGTCTTAATAAAATAAAAAATTTCGGAAAATAATTAAAGAAATTTGAAAAATTATTTAGTGAATTAATATTGACAGATGAAGTCATGTAAAAAACCCATTGGTTTTATGAACTCTTTTTAATGATTTTTAAAATGCATTAATACTTGCTGAAGTCAAAATGACCCCACGATACCAGTTACACACAGAATTTTCACAATGCCAGTTACTTAAGGGTTAACCACTTGACAGCCAAGAGGTTAGATGTTTGACCATAAACCTGCCGATAACTACATAAAAATTTTATAACAAATCAGACTCAGGTTTTGGCATACATATATTTTCTTGCAATTAAGAATAGTAAACTATAGATCTATACTTCTATTGTCAATATTTTATAGATCTATATTCAAAAATAAGACTGCGCATAACTGTGATGCCACAAAATAAGCAAATATATATAATAATAGGTTTATCAAAAATATAGCTTTTAAACTGGAATTTTGAACAGAAAGTATGATAGAGTAGTTTTCTATTTTCACATAAACTTACCTTCAACTTCAGTAGCACATTTTTCCACCCTTGCTTTGTCACGCATTTTCACAGGAATCAACACTTGTTTTTCAACATGTCTTAAACTTCGGTCGTTTGGATTACCTACATATACCTCACAATTATATAGATATTGGAACTTTATAACTAACAACATTTTAGTGATTAAAAAGAAATTTTAGTGATATGTGATAAACCAGGATTGCACTATAAAAGTTTTATAAAAGTTCATTTATAAAACTTGAAAAATAGAACCAATAAGGCTATTGGTTGCATTTACCAGCAACCAACAGCCTTATTGGTTACATTCATCTAGTTTTATAAAAGAACTTTCATCAAACTTTTAGTGTAATCCCGGCCTTACTGAGTCATTTTTACCATTCATACCAGGCTAATTAAATTTTGAGCAAATTCAGAACTTGCAAATAGTGTGTTTAAGTTGTTAATCAATCAAGTGATTTAGTGGCTAAGTAGAGCCGCAGAGAGCAACAAGCCTAGAACGATAAAATCTTCAAACATTACACTTCACTCATGGTTTAAAAAATATGTGGTGGATGGCAGCACTATAAAAAGCATTACAGAGAAACAAGCTTCATGTTAGGTTCATAACACCGACATGCACATCCGAACAGTACATGTATGATTTAGTAGTAGTGGTTAAGTAAAAAAAAGAATAGAATCTAGAGAATCTAAATTTTTTTTTTAAGTAGGGACTGTGCATGTTGGCAAAACATATCCAATGATCATTCACTACTAGTTACTTATGTTGGGACCATAGGCGGAGATAGGCATAGAAAGGCTGGAAGTGGACATAGTGATGATGATGACAATTCACATATATGCATTATGCATATACATTAGAGCAACCAGCTCCATCATTGACACTGAGGGGACAATGGCAACACCATCTATAGCGGGCCTCCGCACAAAGCTTGTGACGTCACTGACCTCAAATAGCAGGCAGACGCATATGATATGTTTTTTTTTGCAGTATATCCAATGACTACAGGTAAAATAACTTCTTCAGTGATGTCACAAGCTTAGCGCGCAGAGGATTTCTGATATAGATGATGTTGACAATGCCCTCCCCTAAATTACTTAACCCATGTAAGCAGGCCTTGAGGCATATCATGTGTCAACTGCTATACCAAAATTCCACAAGGTGTACAAAAATGACCATGAGAAGGAAAAAAATTCAAAGATACTGAAAAATTGCACGATTTGACATTTTTCATTTTTTGACTACATGACTGACAAAGTTAGTCTAGAGCCGTGATTCCCAACGTGGGCGTTAACGCCCCCCTGGGGGTGATGGAATGTTCCGGGGGGCGGTCTAAGCTGCGAGTATAACATAGGATTCTATGGGTTAGATTGCGTTGCGGGGGGGGGGCGATGGAAGAAAAAATTTTCTGAAGGAGGCGATGGGACAAAAAAAGTTGGGAAACTGTGGTCTATACTAAATACGCTGTTCATACTAAATACGAAAGCCTGGATAACCAAGCGGAGATCGAGATGTAGTTCGGAAAGAAAATTCACATTCCTTCTGGGGAATCAAATCACCAATCTCTCACTGTCCGGGCGAGTGTTCTAACCTGTGTGAATGCTGAACGGGACTGCGCATGGACAGCCTCCTAGCTCAGTTAATAACTCTTACGACGTCATACATATGCTCTAAGGCAGCGGTTCTCAACCGCCGCTCTGCACTTGTGGGCTCTCCAGGGGCTCCACGGCCGCTCTAGGAAAAATTTAAAAAAGTAACATTTAAAAAAATTATATATTTTTTTTAATAGTAAAAATACATCAGTAACTTTGATTAATAATTAAAAAATTGGCCTACGGGGCTCCGCCATAGAATGTTCTTACTAAAATGGGCTCAGCGAGTCAAAAAGGTTGAGAACCACTGCTCTAAGGAATGAAAATGTGTCCTCTTTAGTTCAATGGTTAGAACACTCGCCCGGACAGTGAGAGATTGGTGGTTCGATTCCCCACAGAGGAATGTGAATTTTCTTTCCGAACTACATCTCGATCTCCACTTGGTTAGGGGTCATTCAAGTATTATGTCAGCATCGAGGGGAGGGGTTTCGGATTTGCTGAATTTTGCTGACAAGGGGGGAAGGGGGTTTGAAGGTTGCTTACGTCATCAACCACCCTTTTTGAAGATATGAAATATTCTAAGCTGCTGGGGGGAGGGGGTCAGCATTTTGCTGACAAGGGGGGAGGGGGTCAAAAATGGCTAAAAATCTGCTTACGTAATACTTGAATGGCCCCTTATCCAGGCTTTCGTACTTCATATGAACAATGGAGAGTGACATCTTTTCTCTCTATATGTCGCCATCTGGGGGATAATGTCATAAGAGCTATTAGCTGAGCTAGGAGGCTGTCCATTTAAGGCCCATTTACACGCGTTACGTGATTAAGTAGGTAATTTGTCAAGTAGTTTAAAATATATGCAGACAATAAGGATTATTTACATGTTTGTAAGTGACTGGGCAATTTAATGAAATAAACTGGATTCCATTTTTTCCGTTAAGTATACCTATTCACATGCGCTAGTGGGCGTGGTCTGCCACTCTTGGGGGGGGGTCTTTTTGCTCACTCTCAGGAAAGGCGGGTGGTTATTTTGATCATAAATATCAACCTGTTTATGCTCTGTTGTCTCCTTCAGTGTAACTAGAATTCCGGTGGAAATATAGGAAGTGGCAAAGTGGAGGGAGAATACGACCTTCAAGTTTGTTGAAGAATATCTTCACCATGAATGTTTGTTGAACTACAGAAATGAAAACTACCTTAAAAATCACTAACAATCAATCAATGTTGGAAATAATGGAAGTATGGAGTATTCAGTCGAAGTTTTCCCAGGAGTCGAAAAAAATTGAAGATTATAAAATATCGGGCACTTATGTAGAGGATTTATTATACTATATTCAAAACAAGACAGGTTTGGAATATTTCTTTCATCCAAAACAAATTTGCTGCCATCTATTGGTAAAAATACATAATTAAGTATTTAATGTTAAGAAAATCACTACATTAAATTTAAAAAAATAAAATTTCACATAATTTTTGAGTATAATTGAACCCTAGAATTTCCTAAAAACGCCAAGAAGTTTCTCACATTTTCTGATTTTCCACGAATATGTGAAATTTCTCATGAATTAGATAGCCTATATTACTGGTAGTGTGCGAGACCTGTAAGCTTAAAAAACACCACTCCTCTCTTTGAACAGGCTCTATGCGCATGCACTAGTTCTCCAAAAAATTATCAAATGAGCACTTACTTAATCACTTATCATGTGGATGCTTTTTAAACAACTGATAACTTAAAATTTAGTTACCTACTTAATCACTAAACGTGTGTAAATAGGCCTTATAAGTCCAACACTTCTTGTTCTGGCAACAAGAGCACCAGTCTCACCTGTCAAAAAAGTAACATCAGTGAGACAAAGTTCACATAAGAAGAGGGGCACCAAGTTCATAGTTTCACACACATAAAAATTAAAGCTCAGACTAACTGGAGACTTCTGGAAAGGGGCATTAAATAGTAGAAACTAGATACAGTGAAACCTGTATGAAACGGAATGTCAAGGGACTGAAATAATAAGGCAGCAACAGATAGCCCCCGAAATGTTAGTAATTGACACATACATAATTAAAAGACCCAATTTTAAAGTAGCCTACAGCAAAACCATTCATCAGAAAATTGTGAAATTTTGTGGAGGACTTCATGAAGTGATGGGAATTTGTTTCAGAGAAAAAAATTAGTTGCACATGTCGCCACCAGAGGGCATTTCATTTTGAATATACCTGTAGTAAATACATAAATTTAAGTGATGTCACACAGCAGCTGTTATAAAACCTAGAAACATTCGCTGAGATCTTGTTTCTCAATGTGTTTGCTGCTCACAATGACAAAAAGTTTATGAGATTGTGCTTTCTCGGTCATATTGTTTTACCAAAACAGCAATTCCGCAGTAACTGTTCTACAGAAATATCTGACTTGGAAGAGGATTCATGAAATTTGAAACAACAGGATCGTTGGCTGTTCGTCCTGGAAGAGGAAGAAAACCTGTTTCTCTATAGATGCAGTACAGGAGGTTTCGCTTCAGGTGGAACAGAACAGAGTTTTAAATTCTCATGGTAGAACTAGTGTTTCTAGTTCTACGTGGCATGTAGCACAGGCTACGTTCAACTGCTCATAATTACCATGCGAAAAATATCCTCCGATATTATCAGCACAAACTTTCACTTGTGCAGCGGTTGCTTTCACATGATTATGACACTTGACTCCGGTTCTCACTGAAGTTTCTAGCTCGCGTTGAGGTAAATTCAGAATGGCCTTGGAATATCCTCTGCACAGACGAAATGCATTTTCCCCTGGATGGTGAAATCAATACTCACAGCCGCTGTGGTGGTCATAGTGACAGACTCACATCATGCTGTCCCAGGTTTGAACCCCACCGTCACTGCAGTGGTGGTCGGCTGAAGTTGGTTATCTGTGGTTCCTAACTTTGTGGTGCAAGTGCAAGCTGATCTCCCCATTAAAAAGTCTCACTGCAGAGAGCACAACAGGCCTACAACGATAAAATCTTCAAACATTACACTTCCCTCATAGTTAAAAAAACGTGGTAGATGGCAGCACTATAATGAGCATTACACAGAAACAAGCTTCACGTTAGGTCCACAACAGAGACATTCACATTCCAACATGTACCAATTTGTTAGAAGTTCCGCAGAGGAATATGGATGAGGTACATGTGTGGTTTAGTAGTCAATACTCACAACTGCCGAATTTTGGAACCAGAAATTCAGCGCACTGATATATATTGATGCTTTAGTATTTACTGTTTGGTCCACTAACTATAGCGATGGACATGGATTACTACAACCAGTTAGCATGGCATCCAGAGCATGACTGTCCTTCTTTATTACTACCACCATCTTACAAGGCAGGCCAGTGCTGCCATCTATAAATGGTATTAAGTAGTAGATATATTACATGCTTTTTTTTTTAAAGAAACATCAAAGTTCTATTATAGATAATGTATGATAATGAATATCAAATTTATTGTCTATAAGGTATGGGTTTAACTACAGTCCTCGCTGACCTTCTTAGGATTTGACCTGCTCCTGGAATTGTATCTGAAGTTGAAGATGTCATCTTTTTAACTGCCATTGAAGGGTACAAATCGTCACCCGTTCTGGTGATCTTCTCATTAGTTGTTGTGTCTTCTCTTATGTGGTGTCTATTTCTTCGATATGTACCTCCTTCTTTTCCCTCGATGATATAGGAACAAGGTTTCGGTCCTGTCTTGGTTATGACACCTTGTTGCCATGGTTCACAAGGTCTTTTCTTGAACTAGACCCTTGAGCCTTGTTTGAGTTCAGGATGATGCATTGCATGTTTGTCAAATCTTTCCTTCTGATATGCTTGTCTAGTTTTCAAGATTTTACTGGCTTCAGCTGTAGAAAACTTTGGCTTGAGTTGATGAGGATGAGTTGTCAAAAAGGATCTTAATCGTCTGCCCATCAGCAGTTCAGCCGGAGAAGGAAGATCCTGTGTAGGTTGTATCCTATAATCCAGTAGGACTGTATGTAAATCTTTACCTTCTTCTAGAGCTTTTGTGAGAGACTTCTAAAGTTTGTACAGCTCTCTCAACTTGGCCGTTGCTTCTGGGAAAGTGAGGTGAAGTAATACTGTGCGTCACGTTCCACTCTTTGAAAAATTTTCGAAGACTTTCTGCATTTAATGGTGGCCCTCCGTCACTCACCAATTCTTCTGGTATTCCATGCCTTGCAAAGATGCTTTTCATCACTTCTATTACTGCCTTTGCATTAGTACTCTTTATGTTTTTAACTTCTATGTACTTTGAGAAATAATCGATCATCAAAAGATACTGTTGACCTCTCAAGTAGAAAAAGTCACATGCCACTTTTTCCCATGGTCTCCCAGGCAGAATTTGTTTGAACAAAACTTCTTTAGAGTTTCCCTCTGATTTTGCTGACAGATTTTACATCTATTGATGTAGTTTTTGCACATCTTCATTTATTTTCGGCCAGTAGAAATATTCTCTTGCTTTCAATTTGCAAGCAATATAACCTCGATGCGAGACATACAGTTTTTCCAAGACTTCTGGTCTTGCAACTTGTGGCACAACAAGTCTCTGGCCTCTGCATATTATTCCTTCTTTAGAATAATACAGCTCATCTCTACAGAGCCAGTAAGGCTGAGCTGCTGCTCTGGTTCTACTCTTTTCTGGCCATCCCTTTTGAACATGATGAAGTACATCCTGCAGCTCTGCATCACTCGCTGTCATCAAAGCATATTCGTGCCACTTATTGGGTGTAGCACATGCAAGGAGATTAATTGAGACAGCTGCTTCTTGCTCGTAATCCTCTTCAAATTTGTCATTTGGCGATTGAGCTCTTGACAAAGCGTCTGCAATCTTTAGCTCTTTACCAGGTATGAACAGTGATCGGTTTGAACAACTACTGGTCTTCCATAGGTGTAATAATTGAAATGTTCCAGCCCATAGATCACAGCTAACAGTTCTTCCTTGATCTGTGCATAGCATGTTTGAGCTGCTGTAAGTGTAGCAGATCCATATGCAAATGGTTTGTTATCTTGTAGGAGAACTGCTCCTAATCCCTGCTGGCTGACATCCACTGAAACAGTCACTGACTGACTTTTTCACATCAAAATATTGTAGACATGGAGCTTGCTCTATCATTTGTTTTAATTTGTCAAAATCACGTTGGGTATTTTCATCCCACAGCCACTCAGTATCTTGTTTTAATAGCTGACGTAGCGAGTGAGTGAAACTAGACAAGTGAGGAGTGAACTTGGCTAGATAAGTTATCATTCCAAGAAATCTTTGTAGATCCTCACGACATTTGAGAACAGCAAACTCGTTAATGGCCTTAACTTTTTTGGGATCTGGAGTTATTCCAGTATCAGACATTATATGTCCCAAATAATTGACTGATGTTAAGGCTAATTGTGTCTTTTCACTATTGAATTTAAGATTAGCTTCTCTGGCTCGTGTCAGAGTTCGACGGAGTAACTGACAATGTTGGAAGATCCAAGGGCTATGTCATCAAAGTATGGATTTATTTCTGGATCATCTTCAAAAATTTCATTCATGGAACTTCATTTCTGAAACTCTTCTGGGGCATTGTTTAGCCAAAATGGTAAAACTAAAAATCGATATCTTCCCCAAGGTGTTGTGAAAGTTGTTAAAAATAACTATTTTCCATCAAGTAGTAACTGCCAGAATCCATGTTTTACATCTAAGATTGTAAATACTTTACATCCTTGCAGCTTTGTTATCAGATTATCGGCTGCTGATATTTGATAGTGAGGTCTTTGTATGGCATCATTTAACGGCCTTGGGTCTAGACAAATGTGTAATTATTTGGGTGTATTCACCACAACCATGTTGCTGACCCACTCAGTAGGTTCCTCTACTTTTGCAATTATTCCATTATCACTCATGCATTTGAGCTCCTCTTTCACTTTGCCATGAAGAGCCAATGGCACTTTTTATGGAGCTGCCACATTTGGTGCATAATTTTCTTTCAATTTAATTTTTACAGTACGTTTGAGTCGTCCCACACCAGTAAAAACATCTGAGAATTCTTTCATAACTTCTTCCGGTGTATCACTCTTATGTGAATTTCTGTTCATTTTCATAAGGTCATTCAATCTTTTAATTAGTCCCAATTCATTGCAAGCAACTAGGTTTAATATAGGGCAGGAGTTCAGAGTTGTTACAAGAAATTTGAAACTTTTCTTTTGATTCTTGACCTCACAAGTTAGCGAACACTCACCCAATATTGGAACTACATTATCACTGTAGTCTAGCACTGGTTGTTTAATTTTCTTTACAGTTGGCTTTATTTCCCATTTTAGCAGTTCACTCCTAGGTATAATGTTCACTTGTGCTCTAGTATCCAACTTAAATTTGACTTCGTTCCCATTAACTAGGATCTTCTGAAGCCACACACAGTTTGGTTTTTCATTATCTAAAGCATCAATTGATTTTAATTCACCTAAATAAACAGTATCTGAGCCGCTGTCTTCACTGGCGCGATCTACTGTGTTAACTCGGCGAGTATTTGTTCTTTTATAGAAAGTCTTTTTCCTACAAACTTTGGCCCAGTGATTTTTTTCCACCGCACTTGCGGCACTTACTTCCGAAGGCTGGACACTCTTTCGGACGGTGTTTTTTTCCACAATGTTTACAGTCTCTCTGGTTGGCGTTTTCGTTGTTTGTTGGCCACGATCCTGCTGTGTGGTGTTTGTTTCTCCTTACGGCATCGACCGTTATTTTGCTTTCGCCTATCTCCGTTGCCTGTGCCTTACTATGTTCGTACGTTTTGCACTCGCTAATGATGTCTTACAGTGTTTTTGTTGATATACTCGTTTCTCGGACCAGTCTTTCTTGTAGTGCTTTGTCACTCAGTCCTTGGATGATCTTGTCACGCAGCATTCTTTCCATCGACTGCCCGTAATTACACTCGACGATCGCGAATAATAGTCGCCAAATTTTTCGCCTTTTTCTTGTTTTATTTCAAGGAATTTGAAAGATGCATAAATCTTGTTCTGATAGTCCGAGAAATATTTCTCGAACTCATGAAGGATTTGTTCGAACGATATCGCAATGCTTGCCGCTGCGGGCGCAATATCGAAGGATCGCAACTGCTTCTTCAATTTCTCTCCACACACATGACAAAAAAGAGCAGTTTTCGTAGTTTCTGCCTCCGAGCTATATTTAAGCGCTTCTAAATAATCCAAGAAGTCTTCCTTCCAATACCTCCATGCTTCGGACGGGTTTGCTCCGGCATCGAATGGCTGGATGGTTGGCAGACTGTTCATCTTTTTCAGATCTTGTTTGAAGCGTCAATTCAAAAATACGTGAGTATGTCTCTAACTGACACCATGATATATATTGATGCTTTAGTATTTACTGTTTGGTCCACTAACTATAGCGATGGACATGGATTACTACAACCAGTTAGCAAGGCATCTAGAGCATGACTGCCCTTCTTTATTACTATCACCATCTTACAAGGCAGGCTGGTGCTGCCATCTATAAATGTTATTAAGTAGTAGATATAATACACGCACTATCTTAGAGGTTCCGCCAAAAGTGACGGTATGGTGTGGATTTACTGCATCATTGATTCTCTCAGTCCTTCCTCTCATTATCTCCCTTTTCTAGGAGGAGTTACGTTCTACAGGTCCAGTGACATGTTCGATATCCAGGAGGCAATATGCATTGCTGTTACAGAACAAAATTGTTCCAGCTCTGCAAGCACGTCACTGCCTTGAGAGACAATCTTTATGCAAGATGGAGCTCTTCCACACATTGTAGTGGTTAAGAATGTTCTTAAAACACATTTTACAGAACGTGTCATCAGCTGGACTTCCCTAATCTGTGGCATCCTCAGACCTTAATCCATGCGATTTCTGGCTTTGGGGCATTTGAAAGTCTGCTAAGTCATGACAATCCAAGAACTTTACCTGACCTTAAAAACAGCATTTCTTGCAACGTTCTGAACATTTCCCTAGGTTACGTTAAAATAGAATCTTTTAGTTACGGACTCCCTGTATATAGAATAGCATACTCAAGTCTCTTGGTCTATCACACACTTTTGGTTCTCTCTTCCTTCAAATGACAATTGACTACCTCTGAAATAAATTTCTGGTTATGTTCCTGTGAAATATTATTCCATTTCAGATATATTTTTGTTTTACAAACTTGCAAATCAAAGCACTAATCATTGAACAGACCAGGGCCGTAGTGTGCCTTTTTGGGGCCCTGGGACACTTTTCCTTGGGACCTCTCATGAAAGGCTTATCATGAGGCAAAACAAATGTAAACTTTCATGGGCCCCCATTCGGCTCAGGGCCCAGGGATAGTGTCCTGGTTGCCCCAGCCTAGTCAACTTGCCCTGAAACACACTATCTTTTGACTCCATTTAAGAGACGTTTTTTGTCTCATAGTGCCCATCTTAGACAGTTTTTACTTTACAATCCTATAGGATCGTAAAAGTTGAATTATGTAGCTACAGGATGAGATTTTTTCTCCAAGGAAAGGGATGAATCAAGGGCGTAGCGAGGGGGGGGACTATGGGGTCTGGTCCCCCCCCCCCCCGAAATGTGACCAAATGACCAAATCCATTGTTCTGTCACTTTGCCCTCCCCCCCGAACGAAATTTCTGGCTACGTCCCTGGGATGAATGAGTTTGGAAAACTGCTCTAGGCCGGTGTTTCCAAAAGTGGGAAATGATCTGATGAGGGGCTTAAACTATGGCTGAATGAATGCCAGAACTTTGCCACTGGACTTATCCCCCTTAAACTTTGGCTGTAACACAGGATCCTAATGGGTTGGCTTGAGTTGGGCGAAGGGAAGAAAAAAATTCTAAAGGAGACGATGGCACAAACCATTTGGGAATTTGTGCTTGAAGAAATTGTGTAACGGTCTTTCGGTCTCAACAATTCTCATGAGTAGAGCCCGAATTTTATGTTTTTTGGCCTTTTTTAGCATTAATGCATAAAATCAAAAAATTTTCAGTATAAGTGCATATTTTTCAAGGTTTGTTTAAGCCTACTCGATTTCCTTCATAATTTTTCAAATAAATATTGTTCATAATATTTTCATAACATTAGTTTTTTCCCGCAGGTGAAATTAAGTGAATTAATACATATTTATAAAGTATTTTACGAATATTAACAATTTTAAGAAAACAGTTATTATTTTCCAGATTTTATGCTGAGGTGAACTACGAAAGAAGTCGTCACGTCTCCGCCGGGACTCAAACCCAAGCCTTCTTGCATACCGGGCAAGCATGCTACCATCTACAACACTAGAGACATGACCCGGCCTTTCTTATTTCACGCACTGTGACGCGAGGCGCTGAAGTAGAGACATTAGTAGCCTCTTTGAACTTCAGGAAATGGCCCTCAGGTGGGACGGTTTAGAGAGAAATAGATGGCTTTTTTAAGGAAGGCAGGGTCATGTCTCCAGTGGTGTAGATGGTAGCATGCTTGCCCGGTATGAGGGCCTGGGTTCGAGTCACGGCGGAGACATAATGACTTTTCTTTCCGAGTTCACCTCAGCATAATATCCGGAAAATAACTGTTTTCTTGTTATCTTGATATCTTGGGCTGAGAAGAAGCCATCTATTTCTCTCTATTTAACATTTTATTGTAAGGCTATTTCTAGAGATATGTCAAAGTGTTAATTTGTTTTTAGAAATAATTGTCAGAATTTTTTTGTTACTGGTGTTTTCATTATCGAGCAGCTACAACAAACTGAAAGTTAAAAAATGTCTGAATAAAAAATATGTAGAAGTTATTTGCATATGCGGGGTGTATATATATATATATATATGAGGGAATATTTTTTTAAATGAAATACATATGCATTTTAAAAAAAACTTTTCTTTTTTGCATGGTGATTTTTTAATGCATATTTTCTCATCTTTTGTGCGTATTTCAGAATTTTTGCCTTTTTCAAGATTTTTTTAGTACAAATTCTGGAGTGTAATGTATATTTTGGGATTTCCAGTGTATATTTTTACATTTTTAAGTGTTTATTTTTGCATTTTAAGTGCTTATTTTTGCATTTTAAGTGCTTATTTTTGCATTTTAAGTGCTTATTTTTGCATTTTAAGTGCATATTTTTGCATTTTCAAGTGCATATTTGCAAATTTTTAGAGCATATTTTGCCACTTTTTTAGTGCATATAATCCGGGCTCTCCTCATGAGTCATGTAATTTGCAATAACAAATTTCTACTCTAATAATCAGTGTTCTAATGGCTTTTTTAGAATATAAATTCTCTTTCCTAGGGATTTGCTCAGTTTTGGTACACCAGTCATTTTATATACTAGAGTGGGCTGTCTATACTTCCAAGGGAATGTGCTTTCACCTACATCATGACAAAATTTGATGCACATAGCTTTACAGAAAAGTGGCAATTATAGCATTTCGTGATCAGAGAATATACATTATATGATTTCAACATTCAAATCATACCTAAATTAATGCGGTTGTTAACAACACGCGTTATCTCAGGAACCATTATTTCCTATGAGTGAGGATTTTCAAAATTCGAAAAATTTAACTTAGCGAAAGTGGGTTTATATATATATATGTAATCCACATAAACAATTTAAATCCCTCTATAGTATCTATCAGAATTTGACTGACTTGACTTTATTATTCAGGGTTTTTAATGGATGGAGCTTGTGACGTTTTCACATCAACTTGACTTGACTAGTTTTACGTCCTTTTGTACCAACCTAGGGTTTTAGGACGGGTAGAAAAAAGAAATATACAAGGTTAATGTTTTCGCATCAAGCTTATATTACTGCAAGGAGCATCCAGCCGCCGCGACGGCAACGACATCAAATGCAAAAAATCACGTGACTCGGTGAAAACAAAGTTCCCGCCTGGCAATTTCCCCATAGAAATGTACACCATGGAGGTATTATCTTACCCCCATAATACCTCCATGATGTACACAGTTTGGTCTCTAAATATTGGGTTTCAAAGATTTAAAAAAAAGATAGAGGATTTTCATTTAAAGATGAAAAAGGAAAAAATTATTTATTTCATTAATGTTGGAATAATTTCTTTCGTTAATGCTGTTCTTGAATTTTCCGTCATTAATTCTGTGGATTGTCCTTCATTAATTCTGGATTGTCCTTCATTAATATTCCTTCATTAATTCTGGATTGTCCTTCATTAATATTCCTTCATTAATTCTGGATTGTCCTTCATTAATATTCCTTCATTAATTCTGGATTGTCCTTCATTAATATTTCTTCATTAATTCTGGATTGTCCTTCATTAATATTCCTTCATTAATTCTGGATTGTCCTTCATTAATATTCCTTCATTAATTCTGGATTGTCCTTCATTAATATTCCTTCATTAATTCTGGATTGTCCTTCATTAATATTTCTTCATTAATTCTGGATTGTCCTACATTAATATTCCTTCATTAATTCTGGATTGTCCTACATTAATATTCCTTCATTAATTCTGGATTGTCCTACATTAATATTCCTTCATTAATTCTGGATTGTCCATTATTTTTAATATTCTTATTAATATTCTTCATTAATTCTAGAATTTTCCTTCATTAATTCTGGAATTATTTCCTTTATCAATTATAATTTCTTTCATTACTTCTGGAATAATTGCTTTCATCAATTCTGGATTTATTTCATCAATGCTGAAATTATTTCTTACATTAATTCTAGAATTTTTCCTTCATTAATTTTGGAATTATCTGTTACTTTAATTCTGGAATTACCGCTTCCTGTGGCTGCCATAAGAAAATAACGGGGGATTGTTTGTTTTCACCGAGTCACGTGATCTTCCGAGAAAAGATGTTGGGGTTCTCAGCACTGCCAAGGCGGAAACCGCAGACGTCCCAAGTAGCCACCTGACGTCAAATATGACGTGAAAATTTGGTCATTTTCTCTGAATGACATCAGTCAAAAAAAATAATTACGTCATTTCAAAGGCATTTAATGACCACGAACAATGAAGGTCAGGAAATGACGCGATACTTGATGACCTTTGTGAAATATCAGGCCATTTCATGACCTTCATTAGCCATGAAGGTCATTAAGGTATCCGACTACGTTGAAAACGTCATTTTGGAAGAAAATATGGATTTTCATTTTTTTTTTATCTTTTATAAAAGCCCTATTTGTTGTGATTCCAAAACGGGCCTTGTTTTGTTTATATGATGCTTAGAATCAAAGTTACGTTCACTTTAGTGTTGCGTTTTTACACACAAGTAATACGCGAATAAAGACTTTGAACGTGTTTTACGAAGAATGCTATTTTTGACATTTTACTTGACTTTGTGACATGATTTGTAAAAATCTATTCATTGCATCATTACGAAATTTTAATGTGATATTTTGTTATATATTGATGAGGTTATGAACCAAAATCTAAGGTCTATCGCATATATATTTTGAATTACAGTGTTTTATAGGCAAAATGTAGGATGAAATTTCAAAAAAATCAAACGTACTTGAACATATTTTGGTGTAACTCATGAACATATCATGCAATCCTTTAAATTTTAGTTCATAACCTGCAACATTATTAGCTTAATGCACTGTGAAAATCACAAAGCATTTCATTAATAACATTTTTTGCAATCGTGTTTTGAATATCACATGAATTTTGCCTAAAATTTGACATAAAAACGACTTTTTCATAGAAAATATAATAGATAGACCGAAATTTGTAACTGTTTTTACCATTTCGAGACACTTTCTAGCAAAAAATGTATTTAAAGTTCACTCCAGAACCATTTTAAAGCAAAGTGACAAGAAAGGTAGTCGGATAGCTTAAATGACGTGATATTAAATGCCTTAAATGATTTTACGTCATAAAAATCACGAATTTCTTTCGAACTGGAAAATCTTTTCCGGATGAAAATATCAAAATTATCCAAAATTTTTGTTAATGAACCTTCAGAGGGTGCAAAGAAATCACGTGACTCGGTGAAACCAAAGTTCGTTTGCCCATAGAAATGTACAGCTCGGTCTCTAAATATTGGGTTTAATAGATTAAAAAAAAGAATAGAGAACTCATTTATATAAAAAGATTAAAAAAGATTAAACTATTTATTTCATCAATGCTGGAATAATTTATTTCATCAATGCTTGAATAATTTATTTCGTTAATGCTGAAAAATTTCTTTCATCGATTCTTGAAATTTGCTTCATTAATTCTGGATTGTCCTTCATTAATATTCCTTTATTAATTCTGAATTGTCCTTCATTAATTCTGGAATTGTCCTTCATTAATTCTGGAATTGTCCTTCATTAATTCTGGAATTGTCCTTCATTAATTCTAGAATTTTCCTTCATTAATTTTGGAATTTTCTTTCATTAATTCTGGAATTACTTCCTTTAATTATTTCTTTCATTACTTCCTTTAATTATTTCTTTCATTACTTCCTTTAATTATTTCTTTCATTACTTCTGGAATAATTACTTTCATCAATTCTGGATTTGTTTCTGTCATTATTGCTGAAATTATTTCTTTCATTATTGCTGAAATTAT
Organism: Pholcus phalangioides; assembly: GCF_987345545.1. Classification (NCBI taxonomy): domain Eukaryota; kingdom Metazoa; phylum Arthropoda; class Arachnida; order Araneae; family Pholcidae; genus Pholcus; species Pholcus phalangioides. The sequence continues at coordinate 18,263,583 of NW_028301625.1, read as the reverse complement.
TTCTTTCATTAATGCTGGAATTATTTCTTTCATTGATTCTGAAATTATATCTCATCAATTCTGGAATTACCTCTTTCATTTATTTTGGAATTATCTTTCATTAATTGTGGAATTATCACTTTCATAAATGCTGGAATTTTTTCTTTCATTGATTCTAAAATTTTTCTTTCATTAATTTTGGAATTATCTTTCATTAATTGTGGAATTATCTTTCATTAATTGTGGAATTATCACTTTCATAAATGCTGGAATTTTTTCTTTCATTGATTCTAAAATTTTTCTTTCATTAATTTTGGAATTATCTCTAATTCTGGAATTACTGCTATCATTAATTTTGGAATTATTAATTTCATCAATCTGAAATTATCTTTCATTAATGCTGAAATTATCTTTCATTAATGCTGAAATTACTCTTTCATTGATTTTGGAATTATCTCTTTAGTTCTAGAATTTTTCTTTTATTAATTTTGGAATTATCTCTTTAGTTCTAGAATTTTTCTTTTATTAATTTTGGAATTATCTCTTTCATTAATTTTGGAATTATCACTTTCATTAATTCTGGAATTATCTCTTTCATTAATTTTGGAATTATCTCATCTATGCTGAAATTATTTCTTTCATTTATTGTTTTAAATCCTTGTGGATGCCATAAGGAAATAACGGGGATTGTGTTTGTTTTCACCGAGTCACGTGATCTTCTCACGAAATATGTTGGGGAACATGGAACTCAGCACTGCGAAGGCGGAGACCGCTGACGTCATTTAATATAAGCTGGATGTAAGACGGCTTCATATACGTGTATATAGGGGTTCTAGCTCGATGGTTTTCAACATCCATCTCAAAATTTGTAAACAAATCATTATCACATTGTATAAAAAACGACGACTTGACAATATATAGAGTAACCATACGTCCCGTATTTCCCAGAGCAGTTCCGATTTTTTCTGTTTTCTGGCCATCCCAACTTTTTTTGTAAAAGTGTCCTGGTGTTTCCTGTTTTTCAACAGATTTTACTTAAATTATTTAATTTGTTATTTCCACGTTAAAGATGTTCCTACGATCGGGTGACCATACGTACCGTATTTTCTAGGACAGTCTAGGTTTTTTCTGGCTGTTTCGACTCTTTTGCATAAATGCCATGGTTTTTCACGCATTTTCAACGAAACTAACTTTACTTTTATTCTTCAAATGAAAAATCATCGATTGAAATTATCTTCCCAACTCAGAAACTAAATTACGATAATTACGACCACAAATCGGAATATTTGTTTCGCATATCTTCATTTTTCTTGATTGGCGACTTTTTTGTGATTTTAGCACGAGTTGGCAACCTTGTTTACTTTTGGCATCATTTTTCATACCATATTGGCGATGTACCGTATTTTCCCGTATTTCGAAGCCCAATTTCACGTATTTTTCTCGAGCGAATATGGTCAGCCTATGATTACTGTTGGAAGGTGGGTTCGTGAATGTAGGATGCTAAGAACAACTAATGATCCAAACATAACAGGTTATATTATAAACAAGAGATTAAAGGTTACATGACTAGAGAACGAATGCATCGAACACTTATATACACACAAGATAATTTGCATATTCAGTCACTTGATGTTGCCAGATCATAACACGGCTCCACCCTAGCTAGTTGGTGAATTCATCAATTCCGTAACGCCGTGGACGCACAACAGTTCGTTGGGTCTTTGGCGAATTTCTTCCGGAACCTCTATTTTCGGACAGTTAATAGGAATTGAAGACGACGGTTTTTCTGCTGGACGATGTCCAGTCTGCGATGCGGTGGCAATTCCTTCGATATCGACAGATGGACTGGAATCATCGAAATGCGACAAAGGCACTTGAGATTCTACTTTATCTCGGCTTCCCTGGATCATTTGATCCACATGACACCTAACCACAGTTCCGTCGTTAGTCACGACGTGATACAGGACCTGTTGGCTGTAGCATGGTCGCAGGAATCCAAGATGGACATTTGGTGTAGTTTCTGATCGGGACAGGATCATTTGCACTGAACTCTCTCGTAGGACGATTACCGTTTTTCTTGTAGATGTCCAACTCCTGTTTCAACCTTCTTTCTGCGGTGATACAAAACATCATACGCCCGACCCATCCATTAGGATATACGGTCACTTTCTGCGGTGAGATCAGGATGGAGATGTTCAATAATCATGCGGAGCCTTCTTCCCATGAACAGCTCTGCAGGACTTATACCTGTAGTTACCGTAGGGGTGCAGTGCTGCTGGAAGAGAAAGTTCGCCAATCTCTGCTTCCATGGTCCTCAAACGATATGCTTTAAGGCATATTTGACGGTCTGGATGGTTCTCTCGCTTGACCATTTCCGGACGGTCGTCTTGGCGCAATCAGGACTTGACGAATGGTGTTACGATCACAGAACCGCTTGAATTCTTCCGCAATGAACTGATAACCGCTGAACTCCGTTGTCGGATAATACAACGTTTTGAATCCCATGTGTAGCGAAGATCTCTCGAAGGATACCAATAGTTGCTTCAGCAGTTGTTGATGCCATGTGACTAACTTCGACCCATTTAGAAAATGAGTCCATAAGGACCAGGAACTTTTGACTTTGATATGGCCCAGCGAAATCAAGATGAATTCGTGAGCAAGATTTTTAAGTTATTTCCCAGGGATGTACAGGAGCTTGGGCTGGCCACCAGACGTATGAGTGTGCTAGAGACTTCATCCGCTCAATTCCTGGATGTTCCAATGCAATTCCTGCAAAACACGGAGTCTCCCAGATGCTGGTATTATTACACGATTTCCCCAGAATAAACAATGTTTATGAACTGAAAGCTCATTCCTTTTCGTAAAAAACACACTAAATCTAGAATCTGATAAGCTCATAGGCCATCCCCTCAGTACCCAATTTAATACTCTAGAAAGTACAGGGTCTACAGGGGGAAAGTAGAAGTGTTAACCTCTTAATTTCATTAGCATGAAGGGGTGGAAACTCTAGCTCATCAGTGAAAATAACTTCTAATGGAGGGGGCACCTCACAATTACCGATTTCTTTTGGCAATCGGCTCAATGCGCATCTGCATTCAAAATCTTTTTTTCCCTGTTTATGTATCAACGAAAAACCGTAAGCGTTTAAGAGTAAATCCGCCTTAGCATTCGAGGAGATAATATCTCCTTCGTGGGTTTTTTTTTACTGAAAATTCCCAGAAGGGGCTGATGGTCAGTGACTATTGTGAATGAATGACCATATAAGAAGTTATGAAACTTTTTTACTCCGAATATTATGCCTAATGCCTTCTTATCAATTTGAGCGTAGTTACGCTCCGTGGAAGTTAAAGTTCTCGAGACGTATGCTGCTGGTGCTTCAGGACCATCTGACAATTTATGACTCAAACTCGCACCAACCCCAAAAGGCGAAGCATCGCATGCCAAAACGATGGACAGTTTTTATGAAATGGAACAAGCACACAATCCGAACTCAATAAATTCTTAAGAGTATTAAACACTCTGTTGTGTTCGCTTGTGCATTGCCATCTCGTTTTTCGGTCAAGCAACCTATGCAAAATTTCTGCCTTAGTCACCTTATCTCTGAGGAAACTTTTATAAAAATTTATGAGCCCTAAGAATGCTTTAAGCTGTGGCTTATTTCTTGGAACAGGAAAAGGCTTGAGTTGCCTCAATTTTGAACTTTGAAGGGTGAATTCCTTTTGAGTCAATTCTGTATCCCAAGAAATCCACCTTGCTCTACCCCAAAAGGCATTTAATGTTGGCTTTTAGACCGGATTCGTTCAAGCCGGCAAGAACTTGCTCTAGTATTGAAGCTAGATCCTCTCTCGACGTAGCCCTAGCGAAACGTCATCGAAGTATGGAACAACGCCTTCCAAATTTGAGAGTAAATTTTGGAATATTCCTGGGGAAACGTTGATTCCGTATTGAAGTCATTTGACTCTGAATGCACCTTTATGGGTTATAATTGTTTGAGTATCAGCTAAATTTTGATCAACAGGAAGTTGTAGATATGCCTGCGCCAAGTCCATTTTTGCATAAACACCTTCGCCCTTCAAATTCGAAAGTAGCTGATATACAGCAGGGATCGGATAGGGATAAGCATTCATAGCTTTATTCAAAGTGACTTTATAGTCACTGTATAACCTGACCCCACCCGATGCCTTAATCACAGGAGTCATCCATTTAGGGTCATAATTAGGCACAATGACTCCTTCTGCCCAAAACTTAGATAAGGCAGCTTCGATTTTTGCTTCATAGCCAGCGTTCCTAGCTTTCAAACGGATTGGGGGAATTCGGGATTTATCGGCAATGAAACAGGGGCACTTTTGTAGGACCCAAGACCTTCAAAAACTTCCCGGTACTTCAAAAGTACTCGATCGATTGGATCCGCTTCAATTTCATTAATGCCCGTGATATAAATCCCGAGAAGCTCAAACCACGAAAACCCTAATATGTTTGTGCAGGGTGTTATGGGTCTCTTCTCTTTGGCTCGAGTCCGCCGGATTGGAATCGGTGATTTCCATTGGCTGGATTTTGTCAGCGATTACCTCTGTCGTTAAGACAGGAGAGACTGAAACTGTTAGTGCCTGGGAAAGAAAATTTTTCCGGATTTTGAGATCTGGAAAGAGAAGGGGGGGGGGGTAGAGATTTCCTCAGAAGCCTTGGAGAGGTTTTTCCCCCGGAGTTAAGGTACACCACGAGTCCTTTAAATTTCGGAGAGAGACAGCTAGGTCTCTTGCCATCAGCATGATTTTTCAGGATGTCAATCAACTTTAGACCGTGAGGGCAGGCACCCGTTGCTGTGTCCTGGAGTGTTTGGTCTGTGATGATGGCATCCAGAAAAGATAACGTTGACTTATAGCTCTGGCAAAGTGCTTCATGATGCGAGATGAAGCCAGCATTGACGCTCTGCATTACCGCTTCGGTGTTTGCGATCAGCAGGTCCCAGTCGAAAGCGAGAGAAGTCAAGGAATTTTTAAATTCAACTTCTACGTTACAAACACCTACGAGTGAAATTACATTTTTTTGAAAATCTCTTAATTTAATGAATGTTTTTTGAAGTCTTGATTTTTTAATACATAATTTATCGAAAACAGATTTTGATGCGATTGAATAATATGAGCCTGAATCGACCTCCATTTTCAAATTTTTCTCTCATTTGAAATCTCTACATTTTGTTTTAGATGGAATTAAAAATTTTTACACTTTCGGAAATTGAGAAAAAAATTATGTTCAGAATTTATGTATTCGTCTTGAATATCTATTTCATTTGTACGCATTGAAGTGCACTTGTTAGGCTTTTTTCGACATATTTTTTTAATGTGGCATATTGTAGTTCGAAATTTACATTCTGAGCATTCTGATACATTTGTGGGACCCACCGCAATTATAACAAACCAATTTATTTTTTGTTATATTTTGTAAATTCTTGGTTGCTTTAGAAGGACTTGGAATCATCGAAACACCATCCGAACGAATGCGTTTCATTTGATCAACAAGATCTGATGATTACCATTGCGATCCATCTCGCATTTTTAAATTCATTAAAGCCATTGGTTTTTATAACAAATTCTAGTTTTTGCAATTCATGTCATTGTTTTACATTTCACGTTGCTTTTTATCATGCGTAGTTTTATTTTTTTGACATGACAAATGGAGTTTTTCTTATTTTTATATAATCATTTGTTATGCGCAGTTTGACCAAATTGGTCCTTGCGCCAATAAATTTAAAATCCAATCCAACAAGATCTGATTTTTTATAGTTCCCTGAGGTTTGCGAGTGGATCAAGTTTCATTGAGATGCAGCAGTTTCAAGCGCCAAAGACATGGAAACTGGTAATTCTAACGACAGTGTCGTCTCGGCAAGTAGCCTGTTTTGCAAATCTTCAGCTTTGATCCCGCAAACTAATTGATCACGTAAACGGTCGGATAATGTCTCTCCAAAATTACAATCTTCAGCAAGTCTCCTTAACCAACACCACCTACAGAATAAGGCCTCCGCACGAAGCTTGTGACGTCAATGAAGAAGGCCATTTCTCCTATTGGCATTGGATATATTGCAAAAAAAAGGTAAAGATATCGCATGCGTCGGCCTGCTATATCCAATGGCAATAGGTGAAATAGCCTTTTACAGTGACGTCACGAGCTTGTCCTATAGGTGATGTTGCCTTAACTCGGTTACATAGGAATTAAAGGATTCCGTTTTTCCTTGCACACGTTTATGGAATTTGAAACGCTTAAATATGTCGGATGATTTTGGACAAAAATGATTTTTTAGCAATTTTAAGATTTCATCAAAACCCACATCCGACATTTTCCACGGGGAAACAAGGGTGTAAATAATACCCAGTGTCTTTATCCCACACACGGCCAAGAGGGTAGCACGTTTCGTTTCCAGGGTCTTAATATCATTTGCTTCAAAGAAAAACCCAAATTTCATAATACAGTTCGAAAGAATTCAGTTTCGACACATCGAATTCTGGGATAGAGCGTACAGGCGCGTATACACTAGCGAGCCAATCTTGCAAAGCACGACCCCCTGCAGCGGTTCTAATCCGCTCGTGGGTACACAAACTTCCTTTGTGTTCGTTTGAATCGAAAACCGATTCCAGGTGGGTCCAGTGAAAACGGCTCAAGAATCATTTGCAACACCGTACAAATTACTGAACAACCAATTGCGAATGCTTTCATTGCATGATCTGCGCGCTAATGTATACGCGGCTTAACATGACTTGAGAATGAATGCATCGAACACATCTGAACATCGAACACTTATATACACACAATTTGCATATTCAGTCACTTTATATTGCCAGATCACAACAATTACCTCCTCTATTTCTCCTCTAGGCCTCTTAGGCGCGTATACACTAGCGTGCCGATCTTGCAACGCACGACCCCCTGCAGCGGTTCTAATCCGCACGTGGGTACACAAACTTCCTTTGTACTCCTTTCTTTTCTTTGTGTTCGTTGAAAAAACCGATTGCAGATGGGTCCAGTGAAAACAACTCAAGAATCGTTCACAGCACCGTACAAATTACTGAACAAACAATTGCGAATGCTTTCATTGCATGATCCGCGCGCTAGTGTATATGCGCCATAAGAGCTTACATCCTTATCTCGGAGTTTTCAAATCTGTTTACCCTAGTTTATGGTTACCATCCATCCTCCTTTTTGTTGACATTTTAAGCGTACTCCTCTCAGAGGAGAAATGCGCCTTATATTTTTCCTCAGTGGTGGTGCCGTCTTAACGCATGGGCCTACCTGGGCACGGTCCAGGGGCCTCAAGAGAATGTGTTTTTTTCCCACACATTTTTACAAGCTTTGACCAACGCTCTCGAAATTCCCAGGCGAATTCAAGTTGCCTACAAGCAGGGCAAATGCTATTTTAACCATTACTCAGCTTGCCTCAGGATAACATAAAAAGACAGTCGGGAAAAACTGTTCTGAAAGAAGAAAACCACAATATTCATTTGCGGTTTTCCATTGAGAATACGTATTGTTTGATCACCAACAGCAGATGCCATGTACTGAAGTTGTGGAGGGTTATCTATTCCATACAGAATAGGCAAAATAGCATGCAAACAACACTCAATGTTGATTACTCTGGGAAAAACTCCCAAAATAAATATATGTACCACAAATGCATCCAATCTACAAAAAAGGATATCCTAACAATATGGCTAACTACAGACCAATCTCTCAGTTCTTCCAATATTTTCAAAAGTTATTGAAAACATATGAATGGGCAACTAATTAGCTTCTTAAACTATAACAACTTTATTGCATGCCACCAGTATGGATTCCAGCAAAACAAAAATACTGAAATGGCTATATTAAAAGTCTGTAATTATCTAAATAATGGTTATAATAATAACAAATATTGCATAATAGTCTATCTGGATTTAAAGCAAGCATTTGATAACATAGACTTAAATATATTAACAATAAAATTACATAAGGCTGGAGCATGACCCCCACATGCTAGAGCCGGGCCCAGAGGCCAGGATTTTTCGCGGCACAATATTAGCTTTAGGACACGACATTGAGTACAAAATCACAACAAAATCTTCTCGACTTGCAAAAATTTCCCCATCTTGGACTTTTTTTTTGGCAGTAGATGATTTTCAATCAGGAGCTTGCTCTTTGGTTGTTTTACTTTATAATCGTTTCAAAAAGTTGAAACGAACATATTCAACTGGTTTAGCGGTCAGCAATCACCCTAAAATTTATGTCTTTTGCGGTGACAATATGCCAGAACTGTTGCAGCAACACTTTTTCACTGCATACAAAAATTTTGTGCGCATTTGATGGATATAAATTACGTTTTTCTTTTTTCAAAAGTTTCCGAGTTTTAGTCGAAGTGAAAACGTCGAATAATTGAGGTTTTACGTTAAATAAATGAATGAAATATTTTAACATTAAAATGTATTTGTTGTATTGTTGTTCAAAATGTATTGTTACCAATTGCTACCCAAGTTAAACGTCGTATAAACATGAAAGTTGTATAACTGAGTGACATATGAACGAGGTTACTCTGTAATTTGTAGATATGCCCTATTAAAAATAATCGTTTTTAAACTTTATGAAACACAATTCAACAAATATCGCAACTGGCCTCGATGCAAGGCCAAACTTTTCTGACATAGATTTATTATAGTTAACTCTTAATGCTCAAAATAAAAATTTAACAAAAATTCAAATTTTCAGCTTTGCTTACCATTCTTTTGGGCTAGAACCGTGGGATTCATCCACGTGGGGAAAAAATTAATCCTTTATGTACGCAAACTCGTTCAAGTATTTTACTAAAAGATTTCGAACAACTATATTTTTGCAGACGCGAACCGTAAATATTTTTCTGTGCCACAATATGTCTGTGAGTAGAAGTTTTGAGGGGAGATGTGTCCTCAAGACAGTACAGCGAATAAAAAAAAACGATGCGGAATGTATCCTTTTTTTTCAGAAGTAAGGAAAAAACCCCTTGATTTGTTCGGACTGGGAGAGGGTTACTAGAGGGGCCGTGAGCGAAATCACGTGATTCAGTACACACGCCATTACAGTCATTTCGTACAATACTTTTTGCGGGAAAATGCTTTAAACGAGAAATCCCAATGAGTATCAGTAATAAGAGTTGGCACCAGAGAGTCGCAGGACCCAAGGAGGAAAAAGTAATGTGGGATCCACTGTATACAAAAGCTTGCAGCAAAGCTGTCTCAGTATCGTAACGAGTGGGCTAGCTGAGCTTCAGGCCTGGGGCCTGTACCATTATTGTCATTTTTCCACACTATTACTTCACTATAGAGGGGGTCCACTGAAGAGCGCAGCCTACGGGCCCCTGTTCCAGGATGTTGGGGGGAGGGGGTCATGTGCTTTATCGGCACCCAGAGGCAATTTCACTGTGGAATACGACGTCTGTTTACTCCAATTTTCATTCTATCGAGACATTATGGCCGAGATGAACTGAAACAGCAGGGGTCGCGCGGTAGCCCTGTAGGTCCCTACACACGCTCGACGACTAGATAAGGATTATTCTAGTGGCTATAGCCCTGGGGACACATAAAATGCTGGTGTCCTTGACGTCTCAGTAGCCATGACCATCACAATGTCTTTTCTTCCTTCCTAGGAGAACGACTGCCATGAGAGCCGGGGGGGGGCCTTGTACAATGTTCTTTTCTTCGTTTCCGGGTTTGTTTTTTTTTTCGTTTACTTGTACATGTGTATAGTTAAAAAAAATTTCAATGAGATCTAAGGTACGTAGTTCAAGATATCCGTCCATACTAGTACAAATTGATATGATTGATATTAGAGTCCTGTCTATTTACCTATGGGACATATCTGAAAGAAAAATCAAAAAGATCTTTCCACGGGCCTCCCCGACTCCCGGGCCCCAGGGCTGGAGTCAGGGGACATGTACTTGAATGGTTCAAAACTTATTATTTACATAGACACCAAGCTGTTACTATAAATAAGAAAATTAGTGATTACCACGAAACCAAAAAAGGGGTTCCCCAGGGATCAGTATTGGGTCCCACATTATTCTTAATTTATATAAATGACTTTTGCAAAAATGCACCTGAACGGACAGCTAATCTCATTTGCAGACGATACAGCATTATCTATAGATGATGATATAACTAATCTTTTAATAAAAACTGAAAATGGCCTTAGAAAGATCAATCAGTGGATGACAAAAAATAAACTTAAACTAAACATTATTAAAACAAAATATCAATGCATAAAAACACGAAGCATTCATCATAACACTGAAATTCACGTTAAAATCCATAGCTGTCACCCACAGGAACAACATAACTGTAATTGTGAACTCATAGAAAAAGGTTTACGAGTATGAATATCTAGGAATAATCATTCAAGATGACCTAAAATGTAGCACTCATTGCAACAAACTTGTCAAGAAACTTAGATTACACACAGTCCTGATACATAGATTGAAGTACCTGATAGATGCAGGCTTTCTAAAAGATATTTTCTATGCTTGGGTTTTCTCGATAATAACCTACGGCTTATGTGCTTGGGGAGGTGCAAACCAAACTAACATTGAAAAACTAAGCAAGCAACATATATATATAATAAAATAAGAAGTATGATAATGGACACATATCGTGAAAACAATAATATTATAAATAGCTATATTTTAACATCAGACAGCTATATTTTAACATCAGACAGCTATATATTTACAGAATGATTAACTTCTTAACAAGAAACAACGAATGGTTACAGAGAAAAACAAATAGAACCTCAGTAAGACTTAAAAACGAATATCAAATACCAAAAACTAAAAAAACATCTCTTCCAGAAAAGTTTCTCTTTCAATGCACCTAAAATAACGAATTTTTTCCAATCAGAGTACCAAACATCTAACAACACTAACAAAAAGTATGAAATATATCAATATGTAAAAACGTCTGAAATAATGAAAATGATATTTTCCTAGCTAGCATTATGAAATGTTTTGATTGCTCTATTTCATTTTCACATGTCCTTCCCCAGGGCCGTCATTTCAGCTTTTTCCGGGGGGGGGGGGGGGCAAAGCACATGTACTCAATGTATGTATATATATATATATATACCATTTTTACTGTATTTTCAAAAGCCAGGAGGGGCCGCCCCCCCCCCCGACTGACGGGCCTGTGTCCTGCTAATAGCATATCTAGACACTATCACATAAATTATGTCTTGCACACTGAATCACCTACAATACATATAATTCTTGGACCTTTTTTGAAACCTTCACAATTGTGAAATTACAATCGTCTATTTTATATCTTTTCTCTGATAAATTTTATCTCATTGCTTTATGTCTTCATGCAAATAGAAAAACTAATAACATTGTAATGTACTTTGGTTGAAATTAGCGGCTAAACAAACAAATATAAATATTCAAAGGAAGAGAAAAATATGTATATATATGTATCATTCATTGTATTACTTTTACTATTATTTTTTCTTTTTTATTTCTTATTTAATTATTTTTTTTACTCTCTTATTTTGCTTGTGTAAACAGAGAAGATATAAATCTTATAGGCTTCCTGGAAGGACAATTATCCCTTGGGGTTACACAGATGTCTTTATTGTTTGTGTGCGGGCTCAATTTCATATGTATGTTTGTGTATTGTCAAATTAATAAAAAAATATATATATATTATAATACTATACATATTAATAATTGTTTCTCTCTTTGTTGACATCTTATCAGGCGAGTTGGAACAACCTTTCTCATAACTAGAGCCCGGATTATACGAAAATGCATACGTGCATATGCATTTGAAAATTTTGACCTTTTTCAGTATTAATATGCAAATGCATAAAATTGAAGAATTTCAGAATAAGTGTATATTTTCCTCACATTTATTAACATTTTCAAATGTAAGCAACATCACTGGTCGAATCTACTACCCTAAGCTGAAATTTGAGCAAAATTTCACGGTAGATTTCTAGCAAATTTAAATAATTTATTGAAAAATTATCATATTTACCCATAGGAGCTGGGGATTACACATAATCACCAGTAAATGTGAAAACAAAATTTATTACTTTAGTAAACTTACAAAAATGTTGATAACTATGCATAACAGCCGTTGATTATGCATAATAATAATGGGATTTATCAAATTTCCGTCACATATATAGCGGTTCGGTTTTAGTTTTTTAGGGAAAAATATTTGGGTGTTGTTTTAATTTTTTAGAAGAAAAGTGCATCATCTGTTGCGGAGAAAAAATTTGGGAAAATGACGTCATCAAGAGTGTGCGCAAGCGCCCTCTTTTCTTAGTTTTCGAATCTGGTAACCCTACTCTTATTAAGCGTGTCTCGTGTTCTAGTGGTGCTGCCATCTACCTTCCCATATATTGAAGTGCCTGAATTTACGTATAATGTAAGTGTCGTATTGAAAGTCTTAAATTCAAAGTTCTACTACTTTTTTGGTACAGTACCCTCTCTACTTTTCCATTCTCAACCAATGCTCCTCCTTCCTTCACGAAAGAATTGTGCGGCTGCCGAGACGCACAATGGGTTGGGCCAGGTTAGAGGGCGGGGCCGCAACAAGGGGAAAGCAAGGAGTCTGGTGCCCCGGGCGCTGGACTTAAGGGGTGCCGAATCGAAAATTTATCTGTTCCTTTTACGGGGGGGGGGCGCAATGCGCGCTTGCCCCCGGCTGACGAAGTATCTAGTTGCAGCCCTGATCCCATGCATCTTTCATGTGCATTTTCTTCTTCTAATCTTGCATGAGCCACCCAGGGCAGCATCCTTTAGTCGAGTACATAGTAAGGCAACCACGAGGAACGGGAGTGCGTAATAGAGACTAGTGACGAAAACAATTGTATTGTTTTGTTCTACACCTCACATACTCTTCTCTCTCTCGAGCAGCAAGACAAATAAAAGAAAGAGGCCACTCACCGAGGTGCTCGACTTGAACAATACGGCTTGTTTTCACCTCGATTTTCGCTATCTGCTGGGTTTTCTTCTTTCCCCCTCTTCTACGAGTCATCATCATCACCACCACACCGTTACATTTCAAAACCCCTCCGGCCATTTCTTTATCTTCCTCCTCTTTTACTATGTCGGACGTCTCTCCTTCCGTCGGAAGTGTTTTGAACTTGTGGTGCTCGTCTTCATCTTTACGTAGTTAATTTTGATTTCTGAATCAATTCTGTGGGTGCTCAGACCCATGTCATAAATTACCGTAGGTACTCGAGCACCCACAGCACTCTCGGCTCTGACGCCACTGCACCCTTATGCATTTTTTCTCCCTAGTCACAATTGTCGTGCCTTCTACCTCTTTACTCCACTATAACTGCAGCCTTAGAAATTTGCCAGCCGAGGCAAGCAAATACCACACTATCTCTAGCGTGGTATTGGGAAAGCACGCATTTTAGCACCCCTTTAAATGTAGAGGCAGCAGTTTAATGGTGAATTCGGCACCCCCCTCTAGTCCAGTACTCGGAGCACTAGACCCACCTGCTCCCCCTAGTTGTGTCCCTGTAGCCGCCCCCAAAGAAAGGGGTTTTGGAAGCACTAGGGATAGGTACAGTATCTCTAGTGTGGTGTTGGTCTGTGGGGGCTGCCAGATTTTCACGTCTTTCAAAACATCGCAAAATATCCGGACTGAAACATCATCACCTATAGAAGATATATCTTATAGGTGGTGTCGACTGAGAAAACGATCTTAACAACGGAATTATTTGGATGGCCTTGCTCTGTCGTCGAGTGTGTGAATGTGTTATGACAAAGTTTGAATGTATAAAAAAGTACCTATATGCATTTCCCATACTTTCATATTGAGTCTATATGGATGTTTTCGGAGTGAAGACATGGAATAATTATTTATTATTTGTTCTTTTATTTAGTGCATTACACAATAAAATACCGGAAATATATATATATATATATATATATATAGATATATATATATTATCTGAAGTTTTCATTGTCACTAGAAGATAACAAAATAATAATAATAAAAAAAATAATAGAATAAAAATTTTATCTGTTCACAAGCGAAAGAAAAAAAACAATTTCATCTTATACAAACTATTATCTAACTTATGGGGAAAAACACTCGTGTTATTTTATTTTCTTTATTATTTTTTCATGCGTCTGTTTCCGACAAGTCACACACAGATGGAGAGGAAAAGAACCTCTTGACGTTTTGTGAACTAATTTGAACAGTGCAGGAGGTGTGATACCTTATAAGGTTTAGGTATGACAGAAGTGTAAAAAAAAGTGAAACGAGGGACGGATTTAATAAAAGATACGACTTCCGCGTTGATGACGACACCCACAAAGCTTAAAATAAATAATAAACTTGGCTGCAAATTTATGTTTGGCGAAGTTTTATTTTCTCAAATCTCTATTTCATGGTATTGGTCTCGAAGTCATCTCACACTTCTTTTGAACACTTTCAGGAGAAACTACATAATTCAATACAAACTAAGACAAGAAAACAAAGTTCCCCCGTTGCGACACTTTCTTCTACTTTCCACCAGTTGTAAAAATAACTCACACAAGAAAAAGAGCTTGGCCATGATCATCTATTCCTTTTTTTCGTTTTCCCTTGTAATACTTATATAGTATATGCCTAGATAAAACTGGATAATTTAGAAAAAAATTCATTGCTTCCAAAGGTTTGCTATTTGCCGACTTCTCTATAACTGGATTTCATTATGCTGGTTTATCGTTGAAAATTCCGAAAAAATTCAGCTAAAATTTGAAACGGAGCTAACAAGAGATTAGTATCAGTTATACGAAAAGGCACTGAAGCATATTCGCCAGAATCGGGGTCTAAGAGTACTTGCACCTACCCGAAAGACTTAAACACCCGAGTAAAATAACTTGTATTACTTAGTATTCAGGGTGCATAACTATATATAACAGCACGAATCGCAAATTAACTGGCGAAACGTTGCTCATAAAGGCATATATCCAAGGAGTTGTTACCCGCGGCTTCGCTCGCGTGAATTCGGTAATCTGAAAATTACTTGGCGATGATTCCCCCATACGACATTTGAAACTATCATGATCCCTTGGGGGTTGAATTTTCAGAAATCCGGTGTGTTAGAGTGTGTGTCTACATTATAAAATATAATACTAATCTAATTTTATATTTATAGCTCCAGCGGATTCAGCGCGGTGACATGATTGCTCCATATAACCTTTGAATCCCCTTATCACCCCCCCCCTTACAGGTTGAAATTTGAAAAGTCCCTCCTTAGTGACATAGTGAGTCTTTACATCATAAAATAACACAACTGACTAAATTTCATATTCATAGCTTCAGCGATGAGATTGCACCATATAACCTTTGAACCCACTTAGGGGTTGAATTTCGAAAAATCCCTTCTTAGTGAGTCTACATTAAAAACGAAAACCCTGACCAAATTACATATTTTTCATTTCAGCGATTTCGACTAGGTGTAATTTCTCTATATAACCTTTGAACCCTCTTATGTGCCTCCTTGGGGACCGAATTTGGGAAAATTTCTTAGTGAGTCTTTATGTCATGCAATAAAACTACTGACTGAATTTCATAAATATAGCTTGGCATATAAAAAAGAAATGCAGCCAGCTTTTAAAAATGAAGTTAAAACGAAATATTAAAATTTCATATAAATTGAAGCAACACTATTGGGACTATATTGAACTCTAATATACCGAAACTCCCTTAACTTGTCTTCTCCACTAAAAATTCTAATCGAAAGAAAATGAGCCACAATTTACAAATAATATTTACATATGATTTAGAAAATAATATATTAAAAAAACAAGATTATATATTGAACAAAACGATAATCGTATCATTAATAAAATACACAAATCACAAAATTTTCAAATTACGGAAAAAGACAAAAAAATGTATCTTCCCCTATAATACAGGATGTTTGTAAAGTGTTATAACGTGAAATAAAATGTAAAATGTTAAAATGTTGTAAAATTTAGAATTTTAAAAATTTTCTTAACAGAGAGATATAACCAAGAGATTTTTTTCGAGATAGGTCCTTTTCGAAATGAGCAAGTTGAAAAACAGGAAATAATAAATAAAAAATCGAGTAAAAATTTTTTATTGATAATAACATTATTGTCATTGATAAGCATAAACATTATTTTCATTGATAAGCACAAACATTATTTACTAGAAATATTTTTTACAAGTAATCTACGAATAAAAAATAGAGTAAACTTTTTTTTATTAATAAAAACAAACATTTTTTTTTTTGATAAACACAAAAATTATTTTTTAGAAGTCTTCTTCAGAAGTTTCTGCCGCAGAAGTAGTAGGCCGTTGCAGGATTGATTCGTAGGATTCACGATATTGTGCAGGAATGTATTGTTCGAGCTTTTTCAAGTCCTCCATCTTCAGAATATTAACTGGAAGTTTCAAAGAGTAGCGCTGATATTCAGGAATTTTAGGCAAGCTTGAAAAAACGCCTTTGGTTCTGGACAAAGAAAATGATTCTTGACAGAGCTGGTTGTCGATATAAGTTCGAGCGAACCCTTGACCTGGTTTCTCTGGGTTGAACTCATATTCGTAATATTTCAAAACTTAGAATGCTACTTTGTGTTCCTTTGGTACGTTTTTTCCGTAACTTCTGAAAGAAAGCGTTTTTTCTTAAAATTTGAGGAAGACCAAGCCTTAAAGTTTAAGATCTTCTCTTCGTATTTTCCTCTGAACAGCAAAATCCCTGTTACAGTCATTGAAGGTGTGGCCACGCTGAGGAAAGCACAAGTGAATTTTTTATTTTCTGCTTGCTGATAGAGTCAGTGAAATTTAATGAGAATACAGTACTGTTTCTGCTTTGGCCAGAGCAGCCGTCACAAAATAAATGCAGTTCTTCAACTGTATCTGGGACGTTTTTCTCAATATAATGGTTCAAAACTGTTGCCACTTCTTTTGGATCTTTAAGGATTTGCCCTTCATGGTAAGAATCGAAGGTATCTTTTTCAGTGGTCGAATCGTGGACACAAAATTCATGAACCCAAAACTGGCTACGGTAGAATACTTCCTGGATTGGAAGCACGGGAAGTGGGAGGTTCTGCATGTAGTCAAATGAGCGAAACAGACATGACAGAACTGCTTTCTTTACATTTCTCCTTAACTTCCTTGGTTTTAGTAAAGAACTTCTTTTGTGAACTATACGCCCAGCACTGCACACCCTTTTCGCCACGTCATTTAAATGAGTGTCCCATAATTTCACACCAAGTTCCTCGCACTTGAAGCACACGTCAATTTGATGTCTCCTGAAAGACAAATTAAAATTTTTGTGGAAATGTTTTAAAATAACTTGTACTGAACCTTATTGGCAGGGGCGGCTTAAGCGAGGGTGCAAGGGGTGCGACGCACCCAGGCGGAAGGTTGTAAGGGGTGGCAGCGTAGACTTTAGTTAAGACCCCAAAATTGAACACAATAAAAATTCAGATGACATCACGCTTTTGAGTCATACCTCGACAACGGAAACGTTGAGAAAATAGACAGGGTGTCTGACCGTAATACCACAAATAAGAATGTAAGCTATCGGGGCGGCTCGAGACAAATCTGTATATGTGTGGGACTTATTTTTTGTGCCTCCTGCCTATTGCCGTCCCCCTTAGTCTCTACATCCTGCGTCAGGGTCTCTAGGCTGGAATCTTTCGCGAGGCCCAAGTCAGATTTTCCATGGGGCCCCTTCCACAGTTAGTTTATACAGTGAAAAAAAATTATAAGCATTTTTTGATTCCCGGGCCTAAAGCTGGAGCCCTGTCAGCTCTACCCTCGGAGGCCATGCCCCTGCCTCACAATTTATCCAAACAATTCCTAACAAAAAAAAAAATTTCACCCTTTCATTTCGAATTTTGCTCCCCTCCAGAGCCGACAGAAAACATCTTCTTTGATTTTTTCGGCCATGGAACTTTTTTTACCCATTCACCTCGGATTTAGTACCTCTCTTGAGCGGCACCCAGGGCCGGGCTTAGGAATTTCGCAGCCCGGTGCGAAAAATAATTTTGCGGCCCTCCCAAAAATCATAATTAGCCACTCCTCGACTTACGAACTTTGCAAGTCACGAACAGAAGTATTTTGGCTATAGTGGTGAATATTTGATTGTGTCGATATCTGTCAAACCTTATTCAAACTTACCTAATAAGTCAGGGGTTCTCAAACTTTGGTCACCCGTGGCTCCCTTGCCATGACAACGTTTATCCGCGGCTCCCCAGAATAGCTTGGAAAGAAATGATAATCGTTTAAAAAAAACTTTTCGAAAGAACTGAACAAGCACTCATCAATGTCGCAGTTCATCGCGACGCACCCTTTGAGAACCACTATGATAGTAGTAGTCAGGTTCGAATTTTCCAGAATTTACAAATTGTTAGCGTAACGATCTGCGAAATAGGAAATAAAACACAGCCGGAATCTTCTTGAATCACACTTTGTTGAATTCATACAATGCTGTTACGTGGGAAGTAATAATGCTGTTAGTCGAGGCAGGGGCGGCTCGAGCTGACCCTGGCGCTGACCATGGCGGGAGGCTGACTGAGCTGTATCTTAGGAGACCATGGGATAAACGTATTTTGTTTTTAGGAGAAAGCCGCACACAATTCTCCGCCGAGAAAATGTGCTTGGCCATACTTTCCGCTGTTGAAGAAAATGCGTTTTCAAAATGGAGTTGTCTTTTTCTCTCGTTATTTTACCATTCTTGATTATACCAGATAATTCACAAAACAGCACTTACTGATGTTGCCACCATTACTTATACTTATGCTGTAAAGTTGATGTATAACGATGCGATTTTTATAAAGAAATTTATTTCAAAGGCGTTTCTCATGTTTCAGGGACCGGGCAAGTGGGAAGACGAGTTATTTCCTTTGCGTTATTTGACTTCCGGAAAAATTACTGTTTGCCTCTTGTGATAGTGCATTTTTATTTCTGGTAATACTGTCCCAGGCCCTGTCTTTTTTCCCAAGTTACCTCAACACCTTCGTTGTAAACGTGACGTCATGCAAATTTTTACTGTTGGAAATTTTTAAAAATTTTTGTGCCCAATGAAAGTCCAAGATACCGCCTGGGTGCACCGCACCTCTTTCACCCTCGCTTAAGTCGCCCCTTAGTCCAGGGCTTGAAAAATCCCATGCTCACGGTCACCATAACGACTAAAAGGTTGACACTGGCGCTTAATTTTTTTTTTTTTACTTACGATAACTGAAACGAGGTCTGAGAACAGCATAAAACTATCGGAAATTGTTAGCATTTCTGCTAGCATGGGAAGGGGGTCTTTAAATCCCAGAGGATTAAAAAATATACATTATTTCGGGCGGATTTTATCGGGAGATAGAATAGTTCGATGTTTGGCATAAAACTGACCGTTAGAAAAATGACACGTCACAAAATTTTAAAAGCTTATACCTCATTTAATATTCGTCCGATCGAAAATCGGAAAACACTTTTCTATACTAGTTTTTCACAAGGAATCACTTGTGTAATTATTGGGCGGTCGATAGTTACCACCCTGTATATTTTCTTCTTCGTGATTTAGTGTTGAGCATTTTATTTTACTTAATTTTTCGTACACACACACACACACAAATGTTTTACGTATATGTCGCACTGTAATGTATTATACGTTATTTTTATTTCCAGTTAACGCATGGGCGGAGATACGGGGGGGCGGGGGGGGGGCATTGACCCCCCAGCGTCAAAAGTGAAGTTGACTGATCTAATGTATATATGCATATATGAATTGACATCATCATCAACCGCCCCCCCCCTCCAGACTTCCAAGTCTAACGTGTAACGTTCTACGCCTACGTGTTGACGTCTCTCATTTTAATATTTTTTAAATATTTTTATCTACTTTTAGCAATAGTGTTAGTATGCATCGACCTCGACTAGTGTTGTGTAGAGCTTACGACGGGAGGTTTCCCTGATCTAGGGTTATAGCAGCTGATAGTTTCAATTGTAAGGGATGTTTGGATCGGGCAAGGTTGGAACTCGAGGTTGAAGGGTTACGGGAAAAAGTTAGGGTTCTAGAGGGCCCGGTTATAACGGAGCCACTTGTCGTCGAGCCACCTGTTGATGAAGCACCAATCCCCACGAACAACGACAGTTTAGAGGGCAAATGGGTGGTCGTGGATGAGGTAGAGGGGGACAGTGATAGGGGGTTTAATCATTGGCGATTCTATGGTTAGAGAACTTGGGAACAGAGTGTGTAGGGATTTTCGAGGTTTCGAGCGCTGTTGTCTTCCTGTGTGGGGGGGGGATTAGCAACGTTCGAGACGGTTTTCATCGCCGAAAGTTGCCCTTGCGGGTGGTTCTGTGGGTGGGAACGAATCAGGTAGGAGCGAATATTAGTGAGACACTGTCAGAGTACCGGGATTTACTATTATCCGCTAGGGAGGGGATTCAGATGTGGCAGTGATTCCAGTGTTGCCAAGTGGTAGTGGGGGGTAAGGAGTAGAATCCACAAATTCAATTTCGGCCTGAAGGACATTTGCTCCTCACTCGGGGGGTCACGTTCTTGGAGCTTCCAGCACTTACCAATCGGTGGCTTCGTTGGGATAGGATCCATCTAAATAGGAGGGGGTCTGGGAGGTTTACGATAGGCTTAGGTCAGGTTTTTTACTCCCAGACCACGTAGTCGAGAATGCGGGTTAGTAAATGACAATTACACAACAGTACTGACGGGGAATTACCCACTTCTGACTTGGATGGCTTCTCGATTGACATTAAATCACCGAACAAATTAAAATGTGTGCTAATTAATGCCAAGCGCTTGGGTAATAAAAAAGATTTTTTAGAAACTATGATAGTTGTGGAGGGCCTGGATCTTATAGCCGTTACAGAATCTTGAGCAAAAGATGGGGATGAATATTTCTTACACATCTCAGGATACGATACTTTTTTGAGAAATAGATCTGATAGGAAACGGGGTGGAGTGTTGATATATGTGAAATCATGTTTGAAGGCTAGAGAAGTGATAATGAAATTATATGGGTTGAGCTTGAAAACAAAAGACATCATAAACTTACTGTTGGGGGTTTGTTACAATCCACCGAATAGGGATCCAAACTACATCGCCAAACTTCATGATGACATTTCTTACATATGTAAGCGTAAAAGGGTTATCATACTTGGGGATTTCCCAGGTATTGATTGGGAGAACCTTTTATCTAGAGATCAGTAAGAAAGAGACTTTCTTAATTTGGTGCTCGAAAATTCTTTCTATCTGCATGTATCAGAAGCCACTAGGGGTACTGCAATTTTGGATTTAGTTCTTACTAGTTCTGAGGATCTTGTTGAACATGTTTCGGTGGGGGAAGAGTTTTCTTCCAGTGATCATCGTATAGTCAGATTTCACTAACTTTTCCTCGGGTAAGGTTGATAACGAAAGACTGGTTCCTTATTTTCGGAGAACTAACTTTGTTGTTTTGAGAGGAAGGTTAGTGGAAGTTTTCAAAAAGAGTCCGGTTGGAATCAGTAGGGGTGGTAAGTCAATGGGAAGAATTTAGTGCGAAGCTGTCCTCTGTTTTGCACGACATCATACCCTTTGTTCGAAAAAAGCGTGTTTGTACATCGCACCCTCTATGGTTCTCGGATAGCGTGTATAACCTTTATCTTGAAAAGGAAAGAGCATTCAGAGAGTATAAAAGTGGACGAGGTGACATATCATTGTTTACTGATAAAAGAAGAGCGCTGAAGAAAGCAAAAAGCGATAAGGGATAGTAAAAAGGATGTTGGATCTAGGTTGGCAGATAACATTGGCTCTGACCCAAAATCATTTTTTAGATACGTCAATAATGGATGTAAGGGGACAGTTGCCCCCCCCCCCCCGTTGATAGGAGGGTCTAGGTTAGAGAGCAATGTAGGCATGCGTGATGCGTTCAATGACTTTTTCGCGTTGGTTTTTAATGCAGATAATGATATTCAATGTACGGGTGTTGCATGGGGTAATAAAATCCTTGACGGTATTCAAGTGGAACACGTGGAGGTCCTAAATCTTCTAAAAAATGTATGGGCAAGCAAAGCTCCGGGACCAGATAATAGCTAGCCCAGGGTCCTCAGGGTCCTCTAATTAATGTGCTAATTAATTGTTGGGGCCAGTCACACAGATATACAGGAGTAGTGTTGCTGAGGGTATCGTCCCAAGGGATTGGAAACTTGCTAATGGTCCGATATTTAAGAAGGGTAGTAGAGAAGCTGTGTCTAATTATCGTCCAGTGAGTTTGATGACCTCCCTCTCGAAAATTTTGGAAATTATCATCAAAAGGCAGTTGGTGAAGTGGATAGATGAGAATAATGTATTGTCAGATAATCAACATGGGTTCAGGAAGGGGAAGTCATGTGTAACAAACCTCCTTTGCTTCTATGATCACGTGACGAAGACTTTGGGTAAGGGCAAAAATGTAGATGTTGTTTACCTTGATTTCCAGAAGGCATTCGATCGGATCCAACATGGCAAACTCTTGTAGCGTTTACATGAGATTTGGATTGGGGGCAATGTGCTGAATTGGATAGGTTCGTGGTTGAGGGATAGGTTACAGCATAGGCGGAGATACGGGGGGGGGGCGTCAAAGGTAGAGTCGACTGATCTAATGTATAAATGTATATATGAATTGACATCATCATCATCATCGTGCCCCCCCAGACTTCCCCGTCTCTCTCCGCCTATGGGTCACAGCGAGTTATGGTGAACTGGGAATTCTCTGGTTGGATGTCGCAAGTGGAGTTCAAGGAAGTGTCCTTGGCCCCATACTTTTCACTTTTTATCGATAAACTCGATCAGGGTACCGATGGGATTGCTAGCAATTTCGCAGATGACGTGAAGCTAATGGAGGTAATCGGGAATTAAAGCGATAGGGAGTTGCTCCAGACCAACTTAAACAGGAATGCATCATGGGTAATTGAATGGAGCATGACGTTTAGCTGGATAAGTGCATGGTCACTCATTTTGGTACGAACAACCCACGGTTCACTTGCGAGTTGAATGAGGCTTTTCGAATAGACGTCATAATCATCATCAGCATCATTCCTGGGGGACATTCACTGGATGATCCCCATAGAGATCAATGTTAAAAATTGCCGATTTTACGTAGAAATGCGGAAATATAGTGTGGTTTTCCACCAAATCAATAATTTTAAAAATTGAATTGAATCTTTAGTTTTCGAAATATTGAGCTCGCTCAGAGATACGAAGCCTAGAAAATTAAATATAAAATAATGAGCCAAACCCACTTTTGAGATGGATATTCATGCAATAACATTGATTTCAAATTTGTATTTATATCTTCTCAAGCGGGAAAATGAGAATTAATGTCTCCGTATTGTCTTATATAATCCAATTCCATCAATCCATATAGTTTAGGATGTTTTTAAATTAATTATGGGCCCACATAAATTACATCGAAGAACCGCAGCTTTAATTAAGCATTTTTTGAAGGAAAAACAGGTAGATCGATAATTTGAAGTTAAAAAAAAAATGTCTAGATTCCATTAAAAAGAAGAAAAAACGATTCATTTCTATGTTTCTTTAATTTAGATTTGTTTCTTTCATGAATCGCACAGGAAGTCGCCATATTGGTTATCTTGTATGTCCCTCAAAATATCACGTGATCCAAAAAGTCTCATAGTGTCACTATCCCGGATGCAACTATGGCCACCGATTTGAGAATTCTAATTGACGAGCGACTTAGGTATTCTGAACATTGTTCAGCGGTGGTCAAAAAAGTAAATAGAATGCTTATAGTCTTATTTTGAAAAAGGTCTCTTCGCTTTCTCCTAAAGTCATTCTTCCGCTTTTCCGAGGCTTAGTTCGTCCTGGAGTGGAGTATGCTGTAAGGTTGTGGAGACCATACGTACAGAGGGACATAGACTTGGTTGAAAGGGTGCAGAGAAGAGCTACGCATGTCCTTTTTGGCAAACGCAGGTGTCGGGAAGATATGATCGAAGTGTTCAAAATTTTCAGCGGGATGGATAGGATGGACCAGGAATTATTAGTACACCGTCAATCGACTGCGTTCACAAGGGGACACCAGTATCGATTGATAAGAGACAATGCCAGGTTATGGTGCCGCAGGGAATTTTTCTCTAATAGGGTTGTTAATAAATGGAATAGTTTACCCCCGGAGGTAGTAAATTTGAACACAATTGACATGTTTAAAAAGAAATACGATAAACATGGTGGGGTAAATCGAGAAGCTATCCATACTTAGAATTAGACAACCATAAGTATTCTTTATGAGCATTGTATAATATTTTATCATATATATATATATATTGTTTTTAATCACATTTTTAACTGGGTTGCTGTATTTTTGAAGTATATGACATCCATATTTGTTATGGGCATCTTTTTCTCAGCCACCTCGTTGGGCATTTTGCTTTGTATTTGTATTTCGTTAATTCTGAAAAATTTCTTTCATCAGTTATTGAATTTTTCTTCATTAATTCCGGATTTTCTTACATTAATTTTGGAATTATCTCTTTCATTAATATTGAAATTATCACTTTCATCATGAAATTATTTCTTTTATTAATTCTAGAATTTTTCTTTCATTAATATTGGAATTATCTCTTACTTTAATTCTGGAATTACCACTTTCATTATTTTTGGAATTATCACTTTCATCAATCTGGAATTATCTTTCACTAATGATGGAATTATCTTTCACTAATGATGGAATTATCTTTCACTAATGATGGAATTATCTTTCACTAATGATGGAATTATCTTTCACTAATGATGGAATTATCTTTCACTAATGATGGAATTATCTTTCACTAATGATGGAATTATCTTTCACTAATGATGGAATTACTTCTTTCATTGGTTGTGCAATTACTTCTTTCATTGGTTGTGGAATTACTTCTTTCATTGGTTGTGGAATTACTTCTTTCATTGGTTGTGGAATTATTTCTTTCATTGGTTGTGGAATTATCTCTTCCATTAATTCTATAATTTTTTCTTTCATTAATTTTTAATTTTCTCCTTAAATAATTCTAGAATTTTTCTTTTATTTAATTTTGGATATCTCTTTTCCTTAATATACTGGAATTATCTCTTTAATTAATTAATTTTTATTAATTCTATAATATTTCTTTCACTGATTCTGGGATTCTTGCTTTCATTAATTTTGGTAATATCACTTTCTTTCATTCTGGAATTAGCTTTCATTAATTTTATTATCTCTTTCATTAATGCTGAAATTATCTTTCACTAATTTTGGAATTATCACTTTTTTATCAATGCTGAAATTATCTCTTACATTAATTCTAGAATAATTTCTTTTATTATTTCTTTCATTAATTTTGGAATTATCTCATCGATGCTGAAATTATTTCTTTCATTTATTATTTTAAATTCCCGTGGATGCCATAAAAATAATGATGGATTGTGTTTGTTTTCACGTGGTCTTCCGACGAAAGATGTTGGGGGGACATCGTTCTGAGCCTTATAGGAGAAATAGAGAACTTATATTTCTTCTCTATGTTCTGAGCACTGCCAAGGCAGAGACCGCTGACGCATAGGCGGAGATGACTTGGAAGTCTGGGGTGGGGCACGATGATGATGATGTCAATTCATCTATACATATATGCATTAAGCATTAGATCATTCGACTTCACCTTTGATGCTGGGAGTCAATGCCCCCCTCCCCAACCCGTATATTTGCCCATGCGCTGACGTCATACACTCTCCAGTCATATAAACTCGATGTTCAAAACCTTTTCTATGAAGAACATGCAGAGGTATGGATAAATGGAATCTGAACGTGACCTTCGAAAGTAACAAGGCCCCCTCAATCGAAAATGACGTCAGCACTCGTGGGGCATCGCGTCGCTGGACAGGGAAAAATTTTCTCTTTAGCTGTTGGATTTTTTTTTAAGGTTGTGTTTTTGACGGAATATTAACCTCGATGTGTGTGGCTCACTTCCATAAAAACATAGTGAATATTTCTTCAAATACGGATGAAATTTGTGATAGCATATTTCCAATTTAAACCTTGCATCAACACAGGAATTTAATTAAGTTTAATGGGCATTTTAATTAGTTACAATGGCTTTGAGGATGAAACGTACAGTTTGCCTTTATTTTACCGTGTTATCTTTCAATCGATAAAATCTTGCTTAGCAACCAGCAAAATCTCAAAAAATGTGCCAACACGGGATCCACTGTTTCTGGATGAAAAGTATTGTATTTGCGTATACGTTAAAATAAATTGGTATAATGAGTTTTCTTTTTCCGACTATATATTTGCCAAGTATATTCAGATATACACCAAACAGCGGTTCTCAACCGGTGCGGGCTCCGCGACCACTCGACGATAATAAAATAAATCAGTAAATTTGATAAACTAACAAAAAAAAGAGGCCTAAAAAGGTACCGCCAATAAATAATATACTAAACAGGGCTCCGCCATAGAAAGTATACACTGAAAAGCGAGTCAGAAAAGGTTGAGAATCGCTGCTATAGAGGATTGAGAAGTGTATAAATGCGAACATTAAAACAATAGTCAGAATATTATATCAGTTTTTGAAAAAACAATATGCATTTTAAAGCTCTCTAAATTATGTTTGAGTAAGTAAACTAAAACACATCAATGATCAGATATAACAAACTTTTTATTTCAAGATAATAAAAGCAAATGTTTGGCACATCTGAAATTTCAAATTTAGAAATTTATTTACTGTTACACACACACAAATAAAATATTATATATACAATATGCACAAAAATCACATTAATTACAAGCAAAAAATACAAGTATTTATAACCGATTACGTAACAGCACCAATGATTAAAGAATCCATCTAGAGCATCTTATTGCGAAATTAAAGTATTTAATTTTCGCTTCTGACTTTTTCTTTCGACTGAAGAATCGTTTCTTTGCTTACAGAAGTTGTTCAAAAATATGTTTGTAGATGACCACAAAATTTTACTTAAAATTTCTGTTGCATTGTGTCCAAAAGAACAAAACTCATCAAACACAAACAGATTTTCATCAGTTATGTATTTCTTTGAAACCTTGAATAGAAGGTTTCGATGGTTTTTGTTTTTCAATAATTCATTTTCTTTATTGCTAAGTAATTTATCAATAATCAGATAACTATATAACACCACATTCACTACTGCAGATGATGGAAAAAGTTTACCACGATCGAATTTCATAATTAAACTGTGAATTTCTTCAAAATCAAATTCTTTATCGACTGTTAATATAGTTTTACAGCTATCGCATTTACTGTTTTTCAAAACTGAGAATACACAGTACCCAGCTATGTATGCCAAAACAGGTAAATATTCATGTGCTTGTTCAATTTCATTTTCTCTTACTTCATCTACTTCAAAATTGGTTATTTCAGATCTTTCATCAATTGAATTTATATCTCCAAAATTATCATTTAAAATTATGTCATTCACAGGGATTGTATATTTTTTTGAAATGATGCCTAGTTTCATATTTGCTCGAATTCTCAGCTTGTTTTCAGATTCAAACAATTGACGAATAGTTATATGATAATGACTGCCTGCCATTTGTCGATATAAGCTGAATCTGAGCTCGAGATTGTCAGTCTGAAATTTTCCTGGAAGGATGTAATCCATATTGAGCTCATTTTTACAATATGATGTTATTTCAATTATAGCATATGTGGTTACTTTTAGTGCCGAAAACCGAACACCTTTACTTTGGGGCCGTTTTTGTAGTTTCCCCTACAATTTACTACTGAACAAGTTTGTGGCATATTTCACAACATATATAACAACTATTAATTTGATGTTTAAACTGGAAATTCATGGAAAAAAATGTTCCTCAACATGCTTTGTGTCGTAGAACTAGAAGGAAAATGTACAGAGTAATGGAGTTTCCTTAACATTATGGCAGAAGAACCTGTTTCTACTAGGGGCAAAGCTTCTTAATACAGCTTTGACTAGGGGTCTTTCCGATCCGGTTAGCCCCAAGGTTGGTGACGTCAGAGGTATGTTGATGGGGATTGAGTTGGCCTTGTCACTCACGTAGGTCACGATCTGAACCACTTCAAAGGCAAAATAATCCTCATTTTCACCCTAAACTTCTCTTCTGGGTGGCAACAGCGACCCTACGTCATTCTGTTCCTGACAAGGTAAAAGGTAAGTTCGATTTTGATGTGATCTCTATTGCTTGTGTTCTACCGGCTTCCCCGTAGTGGGCGTAATTACTGTGTATTTAGGTGCGGCTGTCAAAGATTTTAAAATTTTACATCAAGTAAATTAGAAATTTAGAAATCAGTAAATAACGATTTACTTAATAAAATATATACTGGACAGGGGCGATTCTCTTTTTTTCTTTTACTTATAACAAATTGGCTATAGTCGCGCACTTACAAATTGGGGAGGATACAGGGAATATATGTTTTTTTTTTTTATTTGCAAAAAAACCACAAAATAAATTTCAACCTAATAGACAGGACATGAACACAATAATATTATGTTGCAGGGATACAGGTTTTTCCAGGCAGTATGAATTAAATATTTTGCCGCCATTTTTTCTATTGAATAGGCATATATGCTTCTCCCATGTGAATACGCATATATGCTCCTCGAATGTATAAATTATCACATTTCCTATTGATGCCATATTTTTGAGAAAGGTGTTTGTGTTGAGACATCAAATATTCATCTTTGATTCTTGTCGAAGTTCTGTTTTTTTCAACACTAAATTCCTTCATCTTAATTTTTTTAAGGTTAGTAATGCAAGATATTCCCACTCCCATGGATTCCCACATGCTGCAGCAAGAACCCCCCCAGACCAGACTTTGCATGGTTCCCTGGATAGTGAATTTGTAAGAGGTGACAAACTTGGATCTCGTGATAGAGCTTGTCAGCACCGCTCAAAATAAGAGTGCAACTGCCCCGAGCAGCAAAATTTAAGTTTTTTAGGGGGAGAACACGCATCATTATAGAATTAATAAATTTTTAAAGTCTAGCATATTTGGTGTATTGGATAGGTGGAGAGGAACAGGTGCTGTATAATCCAGAGATTGGCGATTTCTGGCGACTTTTTCGGCGCCAAACATGTCAGATGACCTGATCAAAAGTCGCGGAACGACTTTGGTATAAGGGACATGTTGGCGATTTTTGGCGACTTTTTTTTCTGATGCCAAATATGTCCGGCGGTCCGAGAAAAAGCCGCCAGACACTACGTGTGCCAGAAAAAAAAAATCGCCAGCATAGAAAACACTAAAAAACAATAAAAACAAATGGTATAAACAAAAATACGCTCTGGATTGTTTAAAAAATAAAACCGTGGATAAAAATAAATCCGGGTTTAAATAAAACCCGGACCGTTGTAAATAATAAATCTATCAGGATTTAAATAAAACCTGGGCATTGTTTAAAATAAAGCCCGGACCGTTGTTTAAATGATAAATCGATCTGGGTATAAATAAAATACGGGCACTGTTTAAATAAAAGGGAACAATACAACCTGACCAGCGACGCAAATGTAATCCAACCACTCGGAACAAGCACAAACGACAAAATGGCTGTACGGCTGTTTGAAAAGACGCGCTACAACAACCAACGACGCCTGGCAGAATTTTTCAGAACAGCGACAACCCAGCAGAACAACATCGAACCAGAGTGCGCCAACGATAGCAACTTATTGCTGGAAAAAAGTCGCCAATTTGGCGTGTCCCTTATGCCAAAGCTGTTCCCAAATATGAAAAATATCATGAAACATAAAATATAATAGCATATTTAAATAAACAAAGGTCCTGCATGTTGTATATTCTAGGTATAAAAAAATTAAAACCCAGACTTTTTCCGGGTATCCAGATTCTTTTAAATAAATAACAAATATAACTAAGAAAAATAAATAAAAAGGATATACAGCCTTACCAGTCGACAAAAATGTAATCCGGTTCGTGTAATCCTAACTCTCCCGAAACGTAAAAAACTAAATGGCTGTTCAAACGTTTGAAAAGACATGTTAAAAACAACAAGCAAAAGGTAATCTGGAATAATCCAAGACAACGACGCTACTGTACAAAGGGAAAAACCGTTGTTATCCGTTTGAATCGCCCGCGCTTTAATACTCGCCTGCGTCGACTCTACCTTTGATGGGGGGGGCGCATATTTCCACCCATGGTTTGGTGTTTTGTGTTCAGTAGATAGTCATGTCATCTTAAAAGTTGTTAATCTGTGTATTTGAAATATTTAATATATACATATATCAGCGTTCAAAATCAATGGCGGTCCACTTGTCCGAGACAACTTATCAAACAATCAGACTACTAAAAAAAATTGTTATGTCCATGGAACCGAAGCCAGTAGCGAGAATCGCAGCCCCTTTCCCACGGCGATATATTCTGCGATCACGGAATAATCTCCTGTAGGAAAATCTTCTATCTGTAGTCATTTTATATTGTCTCTGCCGTTTAAATGTTGAATGATATAAATTATTGGGATAACGGTGTGCTTAAGAGGAACTTTGTTGTATTGCTGTGTGTTATATAAAATATAGGTGCATTATATATGGATGTTTGTTCTAGATTGACAGCGAAGAATGAGCAATCCACCAGCATTTCTTCAAGCATGGCAGCGGGATGTCGCTGATGCTTTCAGGCTATACAAAGAAGCCTGCATTACATTAGGGGGCGTCGTAGAGGAGCAGGTATATGAATTAATGTATTTTTTTAAACATTCTAGTTATGCAGTATATATATGTCTAGTATCGAGTCTGTCCAAATTTTTTTTTGGGGTTTTTGTGAAAAGGATCATTGTGGGAAAAATCAGTAATTTCCCACTTGATCATTTTTTAAAGTTAAGTTATTTGCATGCGATAGTTTCTAAATATGTCTCAAGTAATATTAATTCGTAGACGTGTGATTTCTTTATGAGTGGCATCCACTCTTCTTTCTTTTTTCCTTTTTTCTCTCGGTAATTCAAAGTCCGTTTTGCAGACTATTTTATTTTAACTAAAATTTTTTTCAATATTTTTTGACAATTCTAATACAGTCATCCCATTTTAATGAATACAGTTATAGCAAGAATTTTGTTTTAACGAACACTTTTCTAATCCCCCAGTTAAGTTTACATAGCAACAATTCAAAAACCTGGAATTAACTTTATAACAAAATTTTGTTATAACAAAGTGATTTCTCTGGTACCTTGGAGTTCGTTATAACAAGATTCAACTGTACAATTTCATGGACTTGGAATTTTTCTTTTTTGGTAATTTCTTTTGTGAAATTTGAATTCCTTTTTTCGGTTTCTTTCTTGGGTAGAAAGAAACCGAAAAAACTCAAAACAGGGTTCACAGTTTCATGAACTCTGAAATGCATATCTTTTTTGGGCAATTCAAAGTCAATTTCACGGACATTGAATTATCAAATTTATATATAAACAGTGGATCAGCCACACCTATAAAAATTTTTATAAACCATCATGGGAAAATGCTTTAAATGGAAAATGTTATTTACCATGAGGAGTTGGGACCATGGCCCCCACAAGAGCAGGGCTCCAGTCTCGGGACAATTACCATAATTTTTTTTCAGTGTATTCTTTCCCATAAATACACTATAGAAGGGCCCGCTAAAGATCCCAGTCTAGGGGTCCTGCTCTAGGATGTGGGGACATGAAATTTATTATTCTTAATAAGCGAGGGACATAAGTACATTGGCTGTATATGTAATATTAATAGTAATGAAAACATTCTAATTTCATTTCCTGGACTTTGAATCTATTTTCATAATTACATATATTAGAAACTTTAATTCTATTTTCAATTTTTTTGTCATTTCATTCTGTCAATCATTCACTTTTTTCTGTTCATTTGGTAGCCTAATTAAAATATACTTTGAGAAATGTTTTCTTTTAATAAGTTATTCTTACCACATTTTCTAACCTTTGGCTACATTCTGATGCTTATCTTCAGCGAATTCATGAATAAGGATTGCATCATACATCTAAATGTAGTGGTGTATTAACTCACAGGGTTTTTACCCATTCACAAAGAACAGGGTCGGATTAACCCAAGTGAAGGCATTAAGCACTCAAGGTAAATGTATCATATCATAGTGTGAAAGTAAGACCAAGTTACAGGAGTTTCTTATCCTTAAACATCATAGTATATAATACAAATACAACGCCACAACAGGCAAATTGCCCAACGAGGTGGCTGACTTAACAACATCATGGATCCCCGAGCCATTTTTTGGAAGCCCTACCTACTACTGCTACACCCCAAATGCACCCTTTCCCCCCCCCCCCACGGAACCACCCAACGAATCGGTACATGCGGGAATGTGCGTGTACGTGTAGTGCAACCTGACGTAAAGTTTGTTTCTGTGTAATGTTTGTTATGTGTAGTGCTGCCATCTGCCACCAGTTTTTTTTCTAACTATGAGTGAAGTGTTATGATTCAATGATTTATCGTTGTAGGACTGTTGCTCTCTGTGGCGAGACTTTTTAACAGGGAGATCGGCTCGCATTTGCACCTTGAAGTTGGGAACCACAGAAAACCAACTTCAGCCGACCACCACTGTGGGGTTCGAACCCGGATCCTCGCATCGCGAGTCCGTCACTATAACTTCTAGCTTTGAGCAAATGAGCTAGCATTGCCAAATTAAATGACATTTTAATCCTACAATTTAGTATTTTGATTGCTAGGTATATTTCAATGTTATACACAAGAAAAGTATCGTTTTAAGGATCAGTGATTATCTAGATAATTTAATAACAAATCAATGTTACATATACTGGTGTAAGAAATTAAGAGAATTGGCAGACTTGGTCGATTATATCTAGAACTACTGTACCGATTTTAATGAAATTTGATATGTACATACATTGATACAATACAAAACAAATAACCATTCAATAATTGTGTGTGTGTAATACACACACATGATCGTGCTTAACACTCGTTGGAGTCGGAAGGTATGAAACAGCGGTTGCAGAATAAACAAAAAAATGGGTTAATAGGGGGGTATGGTCCCCTCTTACAGATATACAAAGGTCTCGCAGTGTGATTTCATACTTGAAATAAGGCAGTTTATCATTTCCTGTGGCAATCGGTCCCACTCGCTCAGCAACACTGTTTTCATTCCCTGTATGGTTCCCGGAGGGGGGTTGCGAGTTGCAATTGCCCTTCCCAGAGCGTCCCAGACATGCTCTATAGGGTTAAAGTCTGGAGATCTGGCTGGCCAATCCATCCGGTGAATATCCTCACTCTCTAGAAAATCATCGGGCAGAAGAGCTCTATGTGGCCTCATGTTATCGTCCATTAAAATGAACTCAGGACCAACTGCACCCCTGAAAAGGCAAACGTAGGGCTCCAAGATTTCATCCCTATACTTCACACCAGTCACAGTGCCTCTTTCAAAGACATGGAGAGGAATGCGGCCATCCAACATGATGCCTGCCCAGCCCATTAAACCTCCTCCGCCATAATGGTCGATTTCGCGGACATTGGAGGGTAGGTAGTGGGTCCCTGGTTCTCTCTATATGAATGTACGGCGAGAATCGATGCGGAGGCTGAATTCATCAGTGAAGAGAAC
The DNA here is from genome assembly GCF_987345545.1 of Pholcus phalangioides. Lineage (NCBI taxonomy): Eukaryota > Metazoa > Arthropoda > Arachnida > Araneae > Pholcidae > Pholcus > Pholcus phalangioides. The sequence goes on along the minus strand of NW_028301625.1, from coordinate 18,230,065 downwards.
GGTCGCCCATTGATCCATACTCCAATCTCTATGCTCTCTGCACCATGATAAACGGATTCTCCTGTCCGTAGAAGTGAGCGGGATGTAAACAGCAGGTCTTCTTGCAAACAACCTTCTCTCGTGAAGTCTTTTGGAAACAGTCACCCTTGATACACGGTTTCCTGTAGCTGTATGCAAGTCACGAGAGAGCTGAGAAGCTGTAGCACTCGTGTTACGCCTCGCTATAATCAACAAATGGCGATTTTCTCTGGCCGTCGTGGCTCTTGGATGACCTTGGCCAGGCTTTCTCTCGATGGATCCGGTATCCTGGAAGTATTTCCATAAGTTACACACGACGCTGGGCATTAAATTGAACTCTACAAATCTGGACTTGGGATTGGACTGCTTCTAGCCTCCCTACAATTCGCCACCTCATTCCATCATCTAAAGGTTGGTGGTTACTCGTTTTTACTGTTACAATTTGAAATTAACCTATTGCTGCAAAGTAACACCAAGAAATTCTCCGAGGTGTGCTAGCGAACGAAATGAGTCTTAACTTACGCGTGCTTATAAAGCCTGTTTCTCTACTGGCTCCGCCTACACACACGTGTACGCTTACGTATTTGACGTACAAGATTTGCATTTTTGTCTAGAAGCAGTGGTTTTACATTCAGTTCAGTTCTTTTCATGAAATTCGATAAAGTATGCAAATTCTTTTAATTTATTTCACCAGTGTATATGATGCTTTATTCAAATTGTATATTTTATAAGGGGAAAAAACCATACATATTTTATTAATAATAATAATGTGATCCACACGTATTCCCAAGGGATCAGCATGATCCGTCCAGGGAATTTGTTAGTGTTAGTAAACATCCATGCCCGAACCGGGATTCGAACCCAGACCTGCACAGTGAGAAGCTAGTTCCCTAACCACTCGACTGCCAGGCGGCTATTTTGTCCAAATTTTGTTCTATTTTGTCCGACGCATTTTGTCCAAAATAATTCTGTAGAGAGTAGAAAATTATTTTATAATCATTTTAAATATTTATTCTTTGCATAAGTCACTTTAAATATTACATGCAATTAAAGTTTGTATTTCTAATGAGAGTTTTTATATTAAAAAGTGATATTTGAGGTTTTAGACATTGCTGTTTAAACCGTCAAAAATTCTGTCAAAAACCTGCCAACCCTGGTTTCTTTGTATACGCAAACCTTTCCAGTTTATGTGAATGAATTGTTTATATTCCATAACATTTATATTCATTTATTTCAGTGCAAACTAGTTCAAGATCTTTTCGACGTTGTGGGGAATCTTTTGGAAGAAGCTGCTGGTATGGAGGAGCCTGAGAACGTGAGTAATACTCATCACTTTTTTAGGTATGCTGGGTTTTTTGGTTTAAACTAGGGGTCTTCAACATTTCACCTCAGATCCTCCACGCATCTTGCTACTGTCACACCAGACAAACAATGTTCGAAACAGCTTGAGCCTGTGATTTGGCAAAGCACATCAACTGCAGACTGAAGGCATTCTTTAACGAATTCTCCAGCAACAAAGGGATTCCCACGTTTCACATTTTTTTCTAGTATTATATAACTAGCACGAACGCAATTTTTCAGACTGTTCATTTTTTCTGAAGAATGTTGACAGTTCAGCTTCAATTTCAGTTCATTGAATTTTTTCACTTCGACAATGTCCCTCCAATCCAGAATACTTCACACTTTGCTTAGTATCGTAATGTCTCTTAAGTATTGCATTCTTTCATCATGGCTACGCTCTGATTGTAAATGAGACAAACTGCTTTAGCCTTGTGGTTGATGTAAAAATAAAGGGATGACTACTTTTGAAAAAATCTCACTTCAACTATCCTTTTTGTGCTATCACGGTTCACCATCATGAACTCATTTAAAGACTAAAAGCCTTCTGATCAAAGGCTTCAAGCAAACTAACTGTACCAATATTGTACAAATCCTTTCCAACCAATCAAGATGCATACATCCACCTACTCTTTTCCCAACCATGCACCCAAGAAATACAATACCATGGAAATTCCATTCATTTCTGCTTTCTACCACTCAAGGTGGATAGGATGTACTCGAAGTTATTTATGGTGAAGAAGTGTATAGTGTGGTTTCTTTTGCGTTAAAGGCCTTATTAAATACTGTACACTGATCAGCCTGTCCTTGTAATAAAAGTCTATACGAAGCTGGGTGACTTTTTTTGTGGAAATCTTTGTTTCACCCTATTTTTAAAGGATATTGCGTCAATCGATCGAAATGTTTTGGCAGGCCACCAAAATAGCGATGGTGGGCCATGGGTTGAAGACCCCTAGTTTAAACCATGTTGGTTTAAAACAAGTGGCTTTTTTCAAAAAATCAAATAAAAGTGGCCTGAATATTTTTTCCTTGTAAAATATATTGGTTCATTATTAGCCAAAATTTTTTATTTTTACCACATTTTATATTCTTGGGGTAGATTTTGATGGTACATCTTTAAATGGCATAAGATGGTATAAGTAGTTTTTTTTTCCAAAAGTCTCATAAAAGTGGCCTGAATATATATTTTTTCATATGAAGTATCTTAGTTATTTAAAGTTACAGAAGTCAAAATTTCTCACTTTTACCGTATTTTCTGACCTTTAGCTACATTCTGATGCTCTATCTTTAGCAAATTCATGAATAAGGATTGCATCACAAATGTAAATGTAATGGTGTATTATCTCATGGTTTCTTTTTCCTTTGACAAAGAAGCAGCAACAGTAGTGACACCATGCTAGGGGCAGGTGGTCCTATAATCTAATAAGTATCAGCATTGAACCACGAGAAATCTTGTGAGCGGTCATTTAAGTGTTAATGTAGGGGATTTTTTTTCTTTTTAGGACAAAGCACTCATGAAATTCATTGAGCCTATGTCTACTCGTGTGCTTGACATTTTGGTACGTATTTTAATTGTGTATTAATTAAAATTTTAATTATACGATCATTTTAATTATTTTGTATGTATTAACTGATAAAAACTTTTTTATATACTCTCACTAATGTACATGGGATGTGTAAAAACCAGAATATATTAAACTCATTTTCTATTGAATCTGGTTGTCATTTCACAATATATATAATGATTCTCATCCCAAAAATATGTAATTAAGGTAAATTTAATATAGCTACTAATTGTATAATCCTTAGAAAAAGAGTAAGAAATGTAAATGTGGGTAGTTTTTCAATTTTCAATGCAATTTGTATTAAATGTTCTATTGAATATACAATTGCTGTGAAGTTTAAAACTTCTGACGTTAAAGTAAGCTTACCATTACAAGATAGAACTAGCTTGGTGCTCAGACTCGGGGGTTGGGGGGCCTCGCTAGTCATGGGGACTGGTGCAGAAATAATTGGGCATTTTGCCTATTATGGCCTTGTATTTATATTTGTATTAAAAAAAATACAGATCTTGCTATAAAAGCTGGGCTTATTTAATCAATTTTGGTATAATCTTAAAAAATAGTTGCCCTCTTTAATTGAACCTAATTATTCTGGTCTTTTTTCCTGTAAAAACTATTTCTCAAGCGCTCTATCTTGAAAAATTTTTCTTTACTTAAAATTTGACATCGATGACTTAAATTTAACTAAATGCATTGTATGTTTAACTTGTTTTTATTAATTCAAATTTTTTTTATTAGAACCATAGGGATCAGCATCGTGATAAAGCCCACTTTGTGAACCTCACTAGTGTGAGTGAGGGTGTTACTGCATTGACTTGGATTGCTATGGTGAGTTGAATTTAAGCTTTTGGAAAATTTTGAAATTTTTGTTAATAAAAAAAATTTATGCCTATGTAACAAATCTCTGAACTGGTGCAGTTGGTGAAACTACTGGTAAAAATTCAAACCTTCCAACTGTTATTTCACCTAAAAAAATATGACATGACAAATCAAACAGTGACATGACCATACAAAAGATCATGAAACACCCCACCAACCTTGCCCTATCTCAAATCGTTTTAGATTTATGGTCAATTATGGGGAAAAATGTGTTAATTCTAAAGTAATTTGCATCTGTAAAGTTTTTAAGAGCAAACTAAGCACATATTTCAAAAGAACGTAAAAAATACTGTAAGATGAAATCATTTTCATCAAAATATGGATTTATTGGTGAGCTACAAGTGCTGAAATATTGGCAAAGTTCAAAATCAAATTGTCCCAAAATTTTTCATTGTCAATAACTGAAATTCCCTTCTGGCTACAATTGATCAAATTTACCAAAAACTTGTGCATTGTACCAGCTTTCGAAAGGGTCTGCAGCTCTGCACTAAACCATATCAGTGTTCTGGAGAAATTTATCCTTTTTGTTTGTAATGCATCACTGAAATCTGCATTCGTCAAAGTAACTTTAGTAGGATTTTTGGTGACAATTCAATTCTTTTCCAATGTCTCCATGGTTGAAGCTTGTCATTAAATACAGATATCCCGTAGATGTCAATGATCCTGCAATGTTACTTTATATTTTTTTTTCTGCAAAATCAAATTGTTGCCAAAATCTGTAACTGCCAATTCTAAATTTTCATTGAATATTCTAATTCCTGTCAGTTGAACTCAGGGTTCACCCTGACTTTTTATCAATTGTAGCAATTTGGCTAATCAGATGAAAAAAGTTGTAGCCAAATGAGAGAGAACCTTAGCCAAATTGACGCGTCGTAAAATGCAGATTCCAAAACAACTCGTATCAAGTTCAAGGTGAAAATATAAATCAAAATGCAAATCATGTGTAAATAAAAAAATTTTAATATAAAATGTAAATTTTTTTACAGTACAAGAAATATTTTAGTTCTCCAGAATTTGCAGAGATTTTTTTTTTTTTTGCTGTCCACAATTCAAAAGCATTTCGAAATTCAATTGTTGCCTACTGGGACCATTAACAGAAATACTGTTATTTATATTTTTTTACATTTATTCTGTTCCGCAATTGTGTTTCAATGAGATTCATGATACTAAGGCAGAGATGCCACTCCACCATCATCCAACAGAGGGAAACACTTTTTTCCTGACTTGCTAGACGATGAGGAGGAGGAAAAATAAAATAAATTGGTTCATGAGTTTTCCCCCTCTCCGTATTTTCTTTTTTCTTAAAACTTGGAAAGTGCATGTTCAACGGGAAACGTGGACAAAAATTTCTATGCATCTTTTCCCGAAATTCCGGGTATTTGACGCGCAATAGCGCGTCGGCGGCATCTCTGCTGAGGGAAGGATTATCATCGAGTAAAGGGTTCACAAGCAACAGGTTGTTGTTTTTTGCATGCAGGCTCTTGGAGGTGCACTCAACTATTAACGCTTCTAGATGAGGTTCATCGTCCCTGTCACCCCCCCCCCCCCTGGAACCGCACCGAGAGTAACTGAACATTGTTCGCGATGGGTCAACAAAAATTTCCACTTCTGAATTTTCGCACATGCGTCAAATGGCCGATTTGACTACCAAGGCCGAATGGGCACTCGCGATTTGGCGAACTCGATCTTTGCTTTATTCGCCAAATGAAATATTTTGTCGCGATTTGGCGCAATGGCGATCGGCAGCGCGAACCCTGGTTGAACTCACTCCTGCTCAGATCAATTTTTAATAAAGCCATATTAATACCCTTCTTGACACAGCATCAATATGTTAGTTGGAAAATACAGCTGGACCAGGTAGAGTATTTTTATATTTTCTAGATCAGCTGGTTTCAACTTTGGATATGGTGCAGGTCATGTGGCATTTTAGTGAAGCCTGCATAACAAAACATTCATCAGTCAAATTATGTCTTCACCAAAAGTATCAAAAAGAAATATTTTACTAAATTCGCTGCATGGAGTAGGACATTCCAGTCGATGACCCTGTTATAACCTCCATGATTCTTTGCAATATTTTTTGATATTCAGTCCAAAGTTATAAATTGTTTTCCCTATCATATTCAAACTTTTTTTCATGTTTCTATCTTGAATAATTTTAGCCTGAACAGGATATGGTAAAGATGGCGAAAGACTACCGTGAAGCAAGTGCTTATTACGCAAATAGGATTATTCAAAAAAACAGAAGATTGTAAGTAATATATTAGAAGTATTGAAACTAGATGTATATAGGTATACAGTCGATCCCGCATATACAACATTCCAGCATAGTATGACCAATAAACTTTTTTCCATATTAATAACATTAACTTTTTCTGGGTACAACATTAAAAATTTTCGCCATTCCGACTTACAACGTTTAAAAAATTTATCAATCCTTTTCCTTTTTTCAAATCGGCTTACCTTTTGATTTTTTTCATGTTAAGAAACAGAAATGGTGATTATGTGTGAGCTAGCGAGATTAACCATTACGTGCAAACGAGAGGTGGCTTTTCTTTTATGCCTATTTGGAATAATTATTTTATCCACATATAGAGCCACCATTTCTTTTTTCTCAAAAGGATTATGCACAATAATTTGAACTTATTTTTTTCTTCTCTTTGTTCAACAATAGTGCACAGAGCATAATTACCTTTGCCACTGTTCAAATACACAAGATTGATCAAAGTTATACCTCTGAGTAGGGAGACTAATAGATAAGAACTAAAAAAAATTTCTGATTTTTTTTCCAATTCGGTCTTATTCAGAATAGCTACATTAAAAATGATTGCAGAAAATCTTCTCATAGTGGTGTTATAGACTTCATATAACAAAGGAATAAACGGCTGTCTTTCTCATCCTCTTCTAAATCTACTGATACAAAATCAAGCCGTCAAACAAGAGTCACGTGTACACAAAAAATGAACAACTTGACAGATTATCAAATGCCAACATTAAGTAGCATTTAAAAGCGGTTTTTTTTTTTTCAGATAAAAATTGAATTTTCCAACTGTACTACTTGGAATTTAATTCTTCACACAGACAATACTATGCTTTTGTGACCTTTGAAATTTTGGAAAATGAACGGAGTAAAAGTGTTGGATTTTGCTGAGTATAGTTAGAGTCAAAATGTCTCGGAGCAAGTTAAAAAAAAAAAGTTGGAGCAAAAAATATTAATTCTTAAATTTGTAGATGATAACTTTCACCACCAGTTGCAACATTAGCAGAAGTAATTAAAGGACTGGCAACTTTTTGATATTTTGTAGAAGGGCGAGAACTGTCTCATATGGTGTTACCCAGATTTTATGGAAAGTTAGTGTACCAGCAAGAGGAAAAAAAAATCTTACATGGATTTTTTTGATAAAGAAAACCCAGGTGTTCAGATGCATTGTACATCAATCAAAATGTAAAGATTTTTTTTTTCTATTTTTCCTGTAAACTATATCCTGTATTATGATACACATCAATATTCAATGAAATAACTAATAATTGCTTCTCATTAAGTTGCACCGTAATGTTAATAAATTAAACCTTCATAAAAAAAGCTTATGGTCAGTGTGTAAAACTGTCTTATAATTTTTAGACATTTTCCCACTTGTAATGTTTTTAGTTATGGTTTCTAGAAAAACAAATCGAGATCGACTGTACAGTACTGTTAATATAATACATAATTTGGTTATTCATCTGCAACAAATTTGGTTCATAAATATTATATCCTAAGTTTGAAATGCTGCAGTTGAATATAATTTTCCATGTAAAATTTAAATTGAAACATTGAATTTTCTCTTAGTCTTTTCATAATGCTTTATAAAAGAAAATTGCTGTCAAAGAAAACATTGAACATTTCTATGCTTGTATGGGTTAGACAGGTTTTGCTATTGCGTGATGTGATAGAAATTGAAGGTGCCATGTATTTAGAAAAAATTCAAATTTTTGTTGCAGGGATTTCGCCCAGGTTGATTTTGCTGAATCATGGCTGAACTTTCTTGATTGCTTCGTAGCATATTTGAGGAAATACCATAAAGATGGTATGACTTGGGGCCATCAAGTAAGGTTTACTTTTTTTTAAATTCAAATGCTACAAGAAGTACATTTTGCACAGACATCAGTGCAATCGCTCAAAAATGCAAAGGTTTTTTCCGGGGTTGTTTAGTTTTAACCAAGTGGTTTTTTTTAAAAAATCAAAAGTGGCCTAAATATAATTTTTTCCTTGAAAAATATGATATTGGTTCATTATTACCCAAAATTTCATATTTTTACCACATTTTATATTCTTGGGGTACATTCTGATGGTATATCTTTAAATGGCATAAGATGGTATAAGTGGTTTTTTTCAAAACGTCGCATAAAAGTGGCCAGAATATATATATGTTTTTCATATGAAGTATCTTAGTTATTTAAAGTTATATACAGAAGCCAAAATTTCTCATTCTTACCATATTTTCTAACTTTTGGCTACATTCTGATGCTCTATCTTTAGCAGATTCATTAATAAGGATTGCATCATATCTAAATGTAATGGTGTATTATCTCGCAGGGTTTTTTTTGCTTTGCTTTTTTTTTTTTCACAAAGAAGTAGCAACAGTAGTGACAACATCATGCTAGGGGAAGGTGGTCCTATAATCCAATAAAGACACCAGCTGTCCCTAAAGGACAAAGACACGTGTACTAGTAGTTACATTACCTCACAGACATTTTCATTTTCTTTCCCATAAGTAGCACATCTCACGCTGTATATCACCCAGCCTTAATATTCAACAGTTTTTTTAATACTTTCATGGTTAAGCCCATTTAATTAAGGTTCTATTGTATTGTAGTAAGAGATTTATGAAAAATAATCAGCTATATACAGGGTGGTTATAATTAAAGTCTTGATTCCAAAACTATACAATAAGTACTGGTCAGAATGACTTGAAAATTGACATTTCTGAAGCAATGGAAATTTCTTTCACAAAAGAAAAAAAAAGTGCAAGTAGTGCAAAATGTGCAAGTAGATGCTGTACTTGGCCAGCAGTATAATCTATTTTGTGCAACCATCATTTCGGCACTTCCACAGCATCACGGTGTGGATAGAACAACTTCTATCAAGATGCACATTGCAATGCCAGCAAAGCAGCTGCTGAAGACCCATTTTGACAACAGCAAGATGGCAGGACACCTGGCTGGCCATCAGTTCACTTGACCTTAACCCTTGCAACTTCTGGCTGTGGGGCGTATCTCAAAATGTTATGAACAGTGGTCGGATCACAAACTTTGGTGAATTGCAAGCTTCCCCTATATGTTAGAAGTTCCTCAGGAATATTAACGTGGGGGCGCGTTTGGTTTAATAAAGGTGATTTGCAAGCGCATCCACATCATGACCATTGCATACTATGATCTGTTGTTGAACAAGAATTTTTGTGCTTTCACCTCATAGTCAGAACACGGTGAACAACATATTTAACATTTCTTGAGTAAGTTGTAGTTATTTGTTCAATTACCTCACTTTTCATGATGTTTCCATGAATTATGAAATCGTGTAATGCTATAATTAAGTTATCTTTTACCCATAACTGGCTATTGTTGCCATTATGCAAGCAAATTTCACACGTGTTGGATGGTGTCATTACATTTACATTAAGTATTTTTTCCCCCTTTACAAAATAAAATTTCATTTCTTCAGGAATATTCATGTCAATTTTCAAGTCATTCTGACAATCGTTATTTTTTTACAGTGTTTTGAGATCAGAACCTTAGTTATAATCACCCTGTATATCTTAAATCATTGCTAATTAATCTGCTTTATTTATACTTCATTAAATACATTATATTCACCTAATTTTTATTATAGTTTTTGGAAAATAGCTTCCTAATTAAGCATACTGAAAGTAACTGGAGAAAACATCTTTACATTATATGATTAACATTAAAAGAATTTTCAAACACACAAAATAATTTATTGAGTTAAGCAAAAATAATTAAATTGCAAAAGTTGGTTTTTGTAAAAATGTAAGAAATATTTATTGATAAATTAATATAGGAATAGTGTTAATTACATTAATAAACATTTTATTTCAATGAATTGTTAGAAGTTTGAATGATTTTTCAGAAATTTTATTGTTTTTAATGTTAATATTATTTAAAACAAACAACCTGGTTTAAACCAAAAAAACCCGGTTTTTTGGTTTTTTTTTTTTTTAAAAACGGTTCTTTTACCAACCCTTTATCATGTATATCCCTAAGTGTTCTTATTTTTTACTATGACACTTGTTAAAAATATGACTTATAATTTATATTTTATTTCCCATACTTAGGTTTCTCGCCGTCCACCACTTCCTCCTTTGCCTCCACCACCTGAGGCACGTGCTACTACATCGACTCTAATTAGGAATTTAGAGAATGTTTTGAAAGAGATCAATGTGGGTGAAGATATTACCAAAGGTGAGCACTTTGTTGTATCTTACCTAGTATATTATTACGTTCGACACACAAGTCTGGTATATTATTACTCATATATTTGAAGGTTTATTAAAGCTCAATCACTTTTTCATAGTTTTTCAAATGAGTATTGCTCATAATATTTCCATAACATCAGGTTTTTTTCCCGCAGGTAGAATTTTTTTTTCAAATATCAACTGTTTCAGTGTTGCGTCAAAAATGTTCAATTCTTTTAGAAAGTCTCGAAATTATTTTTTACTGTTATTTCATTGCTGAACAGCCACGACTAACTAGAAATTGGAAATGCTTAAATAAAAAATATTTAGAAGTTATTTGCATATGCAGTATATGCATATGTGAGGAGGTAAATGAATATGCGCTAACAAATAGAAAATGTATTTTAAAACATATTTGCTTTTTTTGCATAGTGATTTTTTTAAAGCATATTTTCTCATTTTTGGTACATATTTTCAAATTTTTAACTTATTTCAGGATTTTTTAAATACAAACACAAAGGGCACAACTGGCAAATTGCCTGACGAGTTGGCGGGAAAAAAATATATCCATAACCAGACCTGCCAACTCTCCCGATTTTTCATCCTTCCTACCCCTCTCCGGATTTGTTATAATTTCTCCGGATTTTGGTGGAAAATTAGATTTTACGCGAGCTTTCACGTTGTCGTGGCATCAATGATTACAGTCGTCGTTAAGGAAAACACCCATAGAGGACAGCTGTAGTCATTTCCATCGAGCAGCTGTAAAAAAAGTCTCTGTGACCGCATTTAAGCAACTGGCAAAAACTTTGTTTTTGTAGCGTTTATTGGCAATCATTTATCAGGGGCATGACCTTGGCTGCCGAAATTCCTGTATAATCGTTATTGTATTCCATTAACAGCCGTGCGGTAAACACGTTTTTTCATCCGCCGCTTTGTAATTTGAATTTTTTTAAATCGTTTCTTCTGATTAAACATCTTCGGAAAGAAAATTTCTCTATTCCGCATGGAAAGACTGACATAGAATTATATTCTTCTCAGGGGCAATGCAGAACCTGCCTTGGGAGGGGGGGGGAAGAATGTAACTTTTTCTTAATTTATTAAAAAAGAGGGAAAAAAAAAATTCCGGAATTTTTTTTTTGATCGAGTCTATGAGTGTCGGGGGGGGGGGGGTACCCCCCATCGGGAGAATCTCTGGATTTCAAAAGTTGGCACGTCTGCATAACATATATGGATGTTTGTAAAGATAGTATATATTTTGGCATTTTTAAATGTATATTTTGGTATTTTAAGTGCATATTTGTATATTTTAAGTGCATATTTGTATATTTTTAGTGCATATTTGTATATTTTTAGTGCATATTTGTATATTTTTAGAGCATATTTGCCACTTTTTAAGTGCATATAATCCGGGCTCTAATTATTACGCTTGACAAGTCTGGGTTTGAGTACTAGTAGGTAGCATAGAAACATAGCTATTCAAAGTCTTATATAAAAGGTCTGTTGTGTAAAGGCTGAAAGACTAGATTGATGTGACATTTCAAGTCAGTGTCCCATTCAAGTTTTGTCCCAGTCAGTGATAGTAACTCAAGAAAAATTATGAAAGAATTTTTTTGGGGAAAAAAATTCTTGAAATCGTACAAGTAGATGATGATGCACTTGGCCATTAGTACAATCTATTTTGTGCAACCATATCACTTCGGCACTTTGGTGGCACCAGTGTGTGGATAGCACAACTTTTTGTCAAGATGCACATTGCAACACCAGTGAAGCAGCTGCTGGTGAACCATTTTGACAGTAACAGGATGACATACCTGACCCTTGCAACTTTTAGTTTTGGGGTGTACATCAAAATGCTATGTACAATGGTCAAATTGCACTTATGGTTGTCTTATCCATTCTTAGAATAAGACAACCATAAGTATTCTTTATGGGCATTGTATAATATTTCATCATGTGTATATATTGTTTGTAATTTGTGTTAATTGCATTTTTAATTGGGTTGCTGTATTTTTGAAACATATGACAACCATATTTTTATGGGCATCTTTTTATCAGCCACCTCGTTGGGCATTTTGCCTGTTGTGGCGTTGTATTTGTATTTGTATATTTGCAAAGGTTGGTGAATTGAAATCGCATCAGTACCATGATATATTCTCTAATCTGTTGTAAAACAATCATTTGCGCACTTCTATTTCATAGTGAGGACATGGTAGAAAACATATCTAACATATCTTTTGAAAGTTGTCATCGTTTGTTTAATGAGAGAGACTTCATTCTTATGATGTTTCCATGAATTATGAAATCATGGGATGTTAAGTTATTTTACCCTAACTAGCTATTATTTCCATTCTGTGAACAAATTTCCCATGCGTTGAATAAGTACAACGTCTCATTTTGAAGTATTTTTCCCCCTTGAATGGGGAAAAGCATCAGAATGTAGCTGCCTAAAGTTCCATTGCTTTAGAAATATTCATACAAATTTTCAAGTCAATCTGACTAGTTTTATTTTAGTGTTTTGAAATCAGAACTTTATAATAACCCTGTATATCGTGATATCGATCATATATTGTTATATTAATAAGTCATTGCTAATTAATTTGCATTATGCTTCATTAAACAAGAAATATAACTAGTTTTAACATTTACCTAGTTTTTCAGTTTTTGCTTATAGCTTCCTGTTACTGGAGAAAAAATATTACTATTATATGTTTTAAAATATTAGCATGTACAGATTGTAATGTAATATCTAAAAGATGCTCACCTCATTTATTGCAATCACTGCTTCCCTATGAAACATGCGGAGCATTCGTTAGCATCACAACCAAAGATGTTCCTTTTTACTCACGCTGCAACTTGAAATACTTGCATCTGTGCCATCTTAATGCATGGGTCCTACCGGGCACCTCAAGAGTAGAGGGGCTTCACGAAAATGAGATTTAGTTAAAATCTTCTAGAATTTACCAGATAGGGCCTCCGCAAAACTACTTGCAGGGGTGCAAGAGCTGCGCCGAAACAGTTCTCTTGTTACATGGTGCGCCAAGGCACTGAATCCCTGAGCATTTGCGCCAATTCTTGTCTGTGGTTCTTGGAGGTACCGCTAATGCACTGTACTGTGCCAAATACCCGGAATTTAGGAAAAAGAAGCATGAAAAGTTCACGGGATGCGTTCTTTCCAAAACAAGGAAAAGCGTAAGAGGGGGAAACTTCAATTACTTATCTACTACAGTTGCGTGACCTTTGGAAAGTAGTTCTCCTACCTTGAAGTACAATGCCCTGTACTGTTATTGGTATAACTTGCTGGCTATCGAAGTCCCTGAATGAATATGCCAAATTTTCTGATTTCTGTGAGTTTTTTCTTGTGCGGGTTATATACTGAAAATAACTGTAATGTCATTGCTACCAACCTGCTTTCAAACACGGCATAAATTTCAAGATTGCACACGTGCCTTTGCAAAGAATCAAAAAGGGGATTGGTTTACTCGTTTAAATTACCAACATTTTTCGGAGATCGTTGAAAAAACAGGATCTGTAAAAATTACAGATAAAATATCCATAGTTTTGTCATCCACCCACTATGGGGTTGTGTGGTTATCATCGGTGGTTGCCAATCGCGACAATTTCACATTGCGAAAATCCGGATTTGGTGAACAGGAGCGGTTTGAGGAAAAAAAATCTCTACCCATGCAGAACTTATTTTTGGCGCTACTGACCACGGTTCTTTTTTTTTTTTTTTTTTTTGTCAACGAAGCTTTTTTCACCCTTTCAACTTCATTTGGCACCCGTCCTATAGCAGCGCCCAATATGGTCGCACTGTCCTCCCCTGCATTGATAGGGGAGGACATGCTTTTAACAAGTCAAAGAAGGAGTTTCTCGTTTTTTGCATTTTGCCTTTGAATTTAATCATTTCTTTAAATTCTGTGAAAAGCTAATCTTTTTTCACAGAAACACTTGATATATTCTGCATGCACCTTTTGGTGTCCAAGCAGCAGAAATTCTTGCTGGATAGGTTTTCAGTATATACATGGTATTTAATTTGAAAAGAGTAATAATTTTTATGCATCATTTCAGTAATGCATGTTTTCATAGTGACAGATAAGATACTTCAGAAAAAATTTAAATAGACTAATTTGTAAAGGAAATATATTTAGAATTATTCGTTCCAGCCATTTTTGGCAAAAATTTTGGCATTTCACAGAAAAATTACTCCTTATATTGCAGATACAGACATGACCACTGACCGCCCAGAGAGACCATCTTGGGATGGTTTGCGCTCTTTCCCAAAGGGATGGATGGTCTCTATTGCAGATAGTTAGTTTTTATTTCTGCTCCAAAATGGATGAGGGGCGCTTGCACCCCTTTACTTGGCACAAGGGCCCATAATGCTCTTAAGACAGCCCATGTCTTCACAATTTGCTGTTCATTGAGAAAAAACATTGGCAAACTATGAGCTATTGCAGAAAAAAGCAATAAAGGAATGTAATATATATTGTTAGGAGAAACAAGACAACACACTGTGCAGCGGCGAGTTAAGATTTGGTATCCAACCCAATTGGGATCCTCGGCCAGTGTGATTGATTAGTGGTAAAATATTCTTTCCTTGTGCAAAGATGACACTCACTGTATATATCGAAATGCATTAGTTTTTGTATTTTTCATATATTTTCCTTGGTTGTTGAAGACTTTTTGATATTCAAATAGTATCTCTTCCCCCCCCCCCATCCATCCTAATTTTTCTAATTTGTTGAGTGGGAGCTCTGTATTTATCCTAGCATTTTTAAAGCAGGGCTGGACAAATCAAAAAAGAAATGTAGGTGTCAGAACAATTTTTTTACGTGCCAAAAAAATTACCCGAAGAAAAGGTCTAAAATAATGCTGCTTTTGAATTTTTAAAAGGGCATGGTGGACCCTCTTTCATGTTGGCAAATATGCTGCTATAATATCTAAACAGTTTATGCTGTTCTCAGACTGTAATTTAGTAACTACACAAAGATTGCAGGTGCCACTGTGACCTGGTGCTTGGGGAATGTGCTAATGAATTGTGTTGGTGCAAGTTGCACAGATTTACAGAAGCAGCATTGCTGAGGGTACCATCCCATCGAATCGGAAGCTCGCTAAAGAGATTCTGATATTTAAAAAGGTGATAGAGAAGACTTGTCTATTATATATATATATCGTCCAGTGAGCTTTACAAGCTCCCTCTCAAAAATTTTAGATTGCCATCAAAAGGCAATTGGTGAACTGGATGGATGAGAATAACGTTATCAGAAAACCAGCATGGGTTCAGGAAGGGGAAGTATTTACATGAGATTGGCATTAGAGGCGAGTTGTTGGACTGAGTAGAATCGTGGTTGAGAGGTAGGTCATACATGGGGGGGGGGGGCACGTTGACACCCCCCTTCCCCCAGCGTCAAAGGTGAAGTCGACTGATCTAATGTATATATGAATATTGACATCATAGTGCACACCCCAGGACGTCCAAGTCTATCTCCGCCTATGAGGCCGTTTACATGTACAAGGTTTGGGGCACTTTGGTTATTACCTGCATGGCAACTTTTTTCCTCATGGGGGGAAAAGGAGGGACGAAGATCCATTGAGTCCGATCTTTGTTGCGGAATAATGGTGGATAACTCCGACCTGTCCCATAATCCTTTGTGCCCCGAAAACTACTGTGAGCTCCTTTGTCAATCATCTTGATTGAACCAACCACTTCCATTCACGTAACCAGTGACAACTTCCGGAAAGAAGAGGGGGAATACCGGCATATACTAAACACTATGTAAATGGGGTGTAGCTAAAATTTCTGTTACGGGTAATTTCTCGGGATATTTTATTGCACATGTAAACAGGGCTATGGTGAAGAACTAGAAGCTTTCTATTTGGGCTGGCGTGACAAGTAAAGTCTGTCAAGGAAGTGTTCTTGGTCCTATAATTTCAACTTTTCATTCACAAACTCAATGGGGTGGTTAGCAAATTTGAGATTAGGTGAAGTTGATGGAGTCAGGAATCCAAGCAATATTAGAGGCTTCAGACAAACTTGAATATAATTGGAGCATAGGTTAATGAATGAAGCATGACTTTTAGCATTGACAAGTGTATGGTTGCTCATTTTGGTTTGAATAATCCATGGTTCACTTACTGATTGAATGGTAAAAACTATTCAGGATGCAACTAGGATCACTGATTTGGATATTCTCATTGTTGAGCAATTTAGTTACTTTAAGGGGTTACCAGGTTAAATAATTTGTGATGTACTTACTAATTGTGTTAAAAACAGTGGTTTTTTTTTTAAATTTTAATTGTAATTAAAGTGACCTTACGAATTGCATAATTATTTATTATTATTGTATTTATATATTTATCATTTTCTTCTACTTTTCATAATGTGGTAGATAAAGTGTTAAATTATACTTTGAGCAAGAATTTTTTCCCCCAAATTTTGAAATGTCAAACTTGAAAAAGTAAGCAAGTATATACTAACGTTTTGATACATTGCAATTTATAATTAGGTTTGAAGCGTACAAAGAAAACAGGGCCATCTCAATCGTCCAGTTCGACATATTCTCATTTACCTTCTGAAGATTCCTTCGAAACAGCAGTGTCATCTGTTCCTGGCTCTGTGAAATCTGTTGAAGGAAAAAGCCCCATGTATTCCAGTGAAGTATCAGAAGATTCCTTTCAAACAGCCATGTCGTCTGTTCCTGGCTCTGTTAAATCTTTTGAAGGAAAGGGCCCCATGTCTGGATCTCGCAAGGCTATTCAAGGAAAACCAAAGTTTGAATTAGAGGGAAAGAAATGGTGTGTTGTAAGTATATTTACAGGTTTTGTATTTTTAATTTGTTAAGGTACTTGTGGATGCAGTGGATCCTGCTTATATAAAAGTTCCTATTTAAAATGTTTTAGTGAATATATGATCATTTTTTCAACTTTCAGAGTACTTTCCTTTTTCCTTGTTATATTGCAAATGTCAGATTTTTAGAAATAGTCAAGGCTTGATTTTACAAACTATGTTTTTGCAAATTTTCTGGTTCCAAACAACACAGAATAAGTCAAAATAAATGCTGGGATTTCAAAGCTTTACTATGCAAAATGTAATGTACCTATTTAAAAGATACATGTTGAGGTATTATAATCAAGTTTTGAATTTAGTCCTCACAAATGTTCAATATGCGCTCCTTTTAAATGAAGTCGAATGCAATTCTCTATGCTTTAATTATGGCTTCTGCTGCAGCTACAAGATGACCTGCATAGCTTTATTCTGCAACAGGATGGTGCACCACCACATTTTCTGACTGAATTGTGGAATCGCCTCAATAACTCGTTACTGCAATGGTGGATTGGTCACAACTGCTACTTTGGCCATTACGATCCCCGGATCTCGCCCCGTGCAATTTTTTTATGGGGTTTCGAAAGGATTGCATGTATGTGCTTCCAGGTCCAACGACCATGACTGATTTGAAAGCATGTATCACAGCTGCTATCGCCAGCACCGATATAGACATACTACTCAAGGTTTGGCAAGAATTGCATTACAGACTTGATGTATGCCATACAACAAAAGGAGCGCATATCGAGCATTTGTGGGGGACTATACATTCAAAACTTGATACATACATGTAGAGGTATTATAATCTTTTGAATAAATACATTAATTAAATTTTGTGTAGTAAAGCTTCGAAATCCTGGCATTCATTTTGACTTGCCCTGTATATCATACTTTTAAACAACTTTCCCATTCGTGAACTATCCATGCAGATTCGTAAAAATGAGCATCAACTGTATATTGTAAATACAGAAAATGTGAAATTCTGTATTAATTTTTTTCAGGAATATCAGACAAATAGTGAATTGAATATTGAACCAGAGCATAACCACACCATGTATGCATTTGGATGCAAGGGAGTGTTCTTCACTATCAAAAAGAAAATACTCAGTATCACGTTAGGTAAAAATAATTTTCACGATTTTCTTTCTCTGTTCAAATGTCATTCGTTTGTTGTATATATTCTTTTTCAACCTATCTTTTTTCCCATCTAAAAACACTCTGAAGATTTGACATCCAGCTCTTTAGAGATAAGTAAAAGAAGTAGGAATCTGCTTTTTCCTTTTTTTTTTTATAATAAGATAATAAAATCAGCTAGAGTGTGTGTGAGAGAGTGAGCACTAGCTAAGGGTATCGTCACGCGATTAAAAGCTTGGTAATGTGGTTCCGATATTTAGAAAGGGTGGTAGAGAAAATATGTTGAATTATTACAAATACAACACCACAACAGGCAAATTGCCCAACGAGGTGGCTGACTTAAGAACATCATGGATCCCCGAGCCATTTTTTGGAGGCCCTACCTACTACTGCTACACCACAAATGCATGCCCGCCCGCGGAACCCCCCAACGAATCGGTACATGCGGGAATGTACGTGTAGTGCAACCTGACGTAAAGTTTGTTTCTGTGTAATGTTTGTTATGTGTAGTGCTGCCATCTGCCAACCAGTTTTTATAACTATGAGTGAAGTGTTATGATTGAATGATTTATCGTTGTAGGACTGTTGCTCTCTGTGGCGAGACTTTTTAACAGGGAGATCGGCTCGCATTTGCGCCTTGAAGTTGGGAACCACAGAAAACCAACTTCAGCCGACCACCACTGTGGGGTTCGAACCCGGATCCTCGCCTCGCGAGTCCGTCACTATAACCACTCGACCACCACAGCGGCCGAGCATGCTGAGAATAAGGGTAAAGCATATATTCGAGACGTAAGGTCTTTGAAATGGTAACTTGGACTTACTTAGTCCATGGGACATTGAAAAAATAGGGTGTAGTGAGTGAGTAGTTGTAGTGAGTTTGACTATAGTTCGTTTCAGGTTAACTTTGCAGTGGAGAGAAAGGTAGAGAGTGTACTCCTTCACCGCAAAATAAAGTTCCCATAAATCGGAGTTTTATGATGGTCATTTATACAGAATATTTCAATTTTTTTAATGATTTTGGGAAAAAAAAGGAAAAATATCGTTTTGAACCGATGTTTCTTCATTTGAAATTTTTAAATTAGAAAAAAATATTGGTTACCAATATCCAAAAATCAATAGCAAGCACGACGACATTTTCGCGGTATCCTAGAAATCGTCCATACCTTACAGAGGCCGCGCATCGATACATTGGTTAAGAGGCTTTTGTTGCCATAGCAATGAGTGATGAGGTTCCCTAGTAGCTTCCTCTTCACTGCAAAGTTAACCTGAAACGGACTATAGCTCCCTCTCAAACATTTTGGAAATTATCAAAAGGCAAGCAAGTGGTGGTAGATAGATACGAATAAAGTATTTTCTGAAAGCCACAGCATCAGAGTTGCCAGATTGGCGGTTTTCCCGCCAAATTGGGCTGGTTTGAAAACGGTTCGGCGGGAAATTTTTGGCTTTGGCGGGTGGCGGTTTTTTGGGCGATTTTTCTAAAATTGTGTTCATGACGAATTTCTCCCTATTATTCTTTGCTCGCGAGCAAAGAAGCTTTTCTTTTTCACTTCAGTCCCCACCTGATGTGTTTCTTCCTGACAAGGCAGAAGGGGGACATCTCACCACTATAGAAAGCCAGAGCTTTCAACCACAATGCCTTTGCCACCCAATAATCGAAGGAGCGGTAAAACAAAAAATTGGGAAACTGTCCTAGGTTCTAGAAATCAGTGGTTTTCAACCTTTATGATACCGTGGCCGGTCAGTTATCATATATCCAAATGTAGTATATCTCTCTCCAATGACTATAAGGGAAATGGGCTACTTCAGTGCCGTCACGAGCTTCGCGCGGAGGCCTTGTGCTATAGAAGGTGTTGCTCTGGCCCGACGGTCGGGAAGCATAGTATCTATACCACAGAACACTGCGAAAGAAACCGTAGCTTCCACAAGCGTGGAGCTGGCAGGGCTCAAGCCCAGGAACCAGTGCCGTCTTAACGCATGGGCCCACTTGGGTATTGCTCGGGGGCCTCAGAAAAACGAGAGGTAGTTGTATTTTTCGGGATTTTCCATGTAGGGAATCAGAAAAATCACTTGGCTCGGAGCCCATGGTGCTCTTAAACCGGCCCTGCCAGGAATCCAAAAGAGTTCTTAAATTTTTTTTGTTTACTAGACCGTGAAAAATCTGGTCTGGGACCCATACCTAATTTTTAAAATCATTGTACCAAATGTAGTAGGCACCTGTGCACAATTTCAAAGCAACTATGCACTTGAGGCAGTGCCGTCTTGACGCATGGGCCAACCCGGGCACGTCACGGAAGCCTTGAATGAAGAGCGGGGGAAAGGGATAATGAGATATGTGTAGTTAAGATTTTCGAGCATGTAAATTGGTAAGTAGGCATTTGCAGTCTGGATAGAGGGCTGAGCAAAATCAATTTACCCGGGGGCCCATGATGCTTTTAAGACGGTCTCGACTCCAGGCCAACTCTGGGGCGTTTTTCCAGGAGAGCGAATGTGTGGCCCTGACTTTCGCAACTTTTCAAAGAAATCAATTTATTCGGTTAAAAAACATTTTTTTCGTAAGGATAAAAATTGGAGGGGGAGGTTACTGACTATAAGAAAAGCTATAAGCCAAGGGTGTAGGGGGGGGGCTTGGGGGTCTGGTTCGCCCCCCCCCCCCCCCCGCCGAAATGTGATAAAATGACCGAAAAAAGGGAAAAGATGGCCAAATCTATTGTTCTATCACTTTGGTCCTCCCCCCCCCCCCCCCCCCCCGAACAAAATTTCTGGCTACGCCCCTACTATAAGCCACACCTTTGCAGGCTGGAATATCGTCAAACTGTATCTCGCTTGTTGCTTCATAAATGGTAGCACAGGTTCAAATATTTTGGGCTACTTTTTGGCTTCTTTTGAAGAGGATTTTGGCTGGAAATTTTTTAAGGATCTGGCAACTCTGCACAGCATATGGGTTCAGGAAGGGAAGTAGTGTAACCAGCCTCCTTTGATTCTACACTGAAGAGCCAAAAAAACTGGTACATCTGCCTAATATCGTGTAGGGCCCCCTGCGAGCACGCAGAAGTGCCGCAACATGACGTGGCATGGACTCTACTAATGTCGGAAGTAGTGCTGGAGGTAATTGACACCATGAATCCTGCAGGGCTGTCCATAAATCCGTAGGAGTAAGAGGGGGTGGAGATCTCTTCTAAACAGCACGTTGCAAGGCATCCCAGATATGTTCAATAATGTTCATGTCTGGGGATTTAGGTGGCCAGCGAAAGTGTCTAAAGTCAGAAGAGTGTTCCTGGAGCCACTTTGTAGAAATTCTGGATGTGTGGGGTGTCACATTGTCCTGCTGAAATTGTCCAAGTCTGTCGGAATGCACAATGGACATGAATGGGTGCAGGTGATCAGACAGGATGCTTACGTACCTGTCACCTGTCAGAGTCGTATCTAGACGTATCAAGGGTCCCATATCACGCCAACTGCACACGCCCCATACCATCACAGCGCCTCCACCAGCTTGAACCATTCCTGTTGACATGTCGGGTCCATGGATTCATGAGGTTGTCTCCATACCCGTACACGTCCATCAGCTCGAAGCAATTGGAACAGAGACTCATCAGACCAGGCAACGTGTTTCCAGTCCTCACCAGTCCAATGTCTGTGTTGTCGGGCCCAGGCGAGGCGTAAAGCTTTGTGTCGTGCAGTCATCAAGAGTACACGAATGGCCTTCGTCTCCGAAAGCCGAAGGCCCACATAATGAAAATGAGAAATAAGGGGTCAAGAACAGAGCCTTGAGGGACTCCATTAATAGCTTTTATAATATCGCTATATTTATCACCACATTTTACAAGTTGGTATCTGTTATGAAGGCAAGATCGTAAAAGTTGAAGAGGTACACCTCTTATACCACAGAAACTAAATTTTTCAATCAAGATTTCATGAGAGATGCTATCCAAAGCTTTTCTAATATCCAAGAAAATAGCAACTGTTTTGTAAGATTTATCAATATTCAGGGTTTGTACGGTGATTAAAAACTCATTAATTTTCATTTCCTTTTTAAGGCCCTTAAAAACTCCTTAAAATCCTTCCAGCTGTTCCTCCAAAAAAGTCTGCTTTTCCCCTAGCCTAAAATATTTCCTGCTAAGGTTGATGAAGAGTAGTACTTGATGCTGAAAGAAAGTCCCTGGAAAAATATAAAACAAGGCGTGTGTCGGGGTAGGGGCGAGATTTCTTTATAGGAATTTCAAGGTCACCCTGTAGCGGGTGGGAACAGCTTTGCCAACGACCAGCACAGCTAAGAGATTAACAGCACTTGATTGGTTGGACTACAGTGGCCACACCCGCTTTTGATATGCTGAGAAAAACGGGAAAAGATTGTTGCGCTGTCAAAAAAATTAATAAAATTTAAATAAAGAAGTTGGCTAAGTTCTAACTATATCATTTCTGCCAGAAAATGATTCTACCACCAGTGGTGGGAACTTTGTACCAAGATTAACATCTTGCTCCTGTAGTATATTTTCGTATTTTTTGCTTCGGTGCTTGTTTTCTTTTTTTTTTTGGAAACTCCTCGAAATACTTTTATACCTACCTTGTATGTACCTTAGGCCGGCATTACACTGTAAAAGTTTTAGAAAAGTTCTTTTATAAAACTTAAAAAATGCAACCAATAAGATCATCGGTTGCATTTGCTTTAATGTAACCAATGCGCTTATTGGTTGTATTTTTCGAGTTTGATAAAAGAACTCTTATCAAAATTTTACAGTGTAATGCCAGCCTCTTAGGCCAGGATTACACTATAAAAGTTTGATAAAATCCCTTTTATAAGACTGAAATCCAACCAATAAAGTTCATAGATTACATTTGTGCAAATGCAACTGATAATTTTATTGGTTGAGTTTTAAAAAACTTAGTGTAATCTCGGCCTTATACATATAGAGCAGTCTGTCTTAACCGCCCGGCCCTGATATCATTCACACCGGGCTACAAGTGATTAGCCGTTTCATTTTTCCTCATTCAGTTTCCTTTGGTAGTGTGTTTGACCAGACCTGCACAAAAATGAATGAAATCGGGCAGCTGGCTTGAAAAGGTTGAGAACCACTGCCTTAGAGAAGAAAGAGAAATATTTATATTTCTCCTCTATAGCGTGTACAATGATGCTCTCAGCGTATTAAATCCCCAGATTTTCGGAAAAGGGCATAAAAAATTTTGTTTTCGCGTGTCATGAAACAATTCTTTCCTCAGGGAGCGTGTTTTATTCCTTCGTACTTCAACACCACCCCTTCATCCCATCTTCCATAGTCGCACTTAGAATTATCCGGGAAAATAATTTTGAAGAATAATTTTACTCTCTAAAATTTTAAGGGGAGGTATTTAAAAAATTTTAATACATTAAAATTTTATTTTTTCAAGCGGTATTTTATCTTGTGAAGAAAAAAAAAGTTATGTAAAATTTGAAAGAGCACTTTCAGTTCTCTACAAAATTTGGAAGATTGAAATTGAATTTAGATGCGTATTGAATTTTCCCAGCAAGTTCTGGCTCTCGATTTTGTTCCTGAAAATCGGATTGTAACCGCAGCTCCTTATTCAAATTATCAGGCTTTTTATCATGAAACCCTGATCATATCCTTAATCCTACAGCTGAAGATAGTTTACGTGTGATGGTCCAGTGTTTCTCAACAACCAACAGTGATTACCGTTTTCAAAAAAAGAAAAAAAAGTCGCGACTGCAAGCAGCAGAAATTACTGTGGTCGATTGTCATGGCATCAAATTCCGATGTTTCATGGAAAAAAAATTCATTTCACGAATAAGAGCTAGTCTGCCAAATTATGAGTTAATTTATAATTTTTTTTGCTGTAAAACTTATAAGTTATGAAGTTTGCCATGACTCCTTAATTTTTATTTAGGAAATTTTGTATGAACCCTGATATTAGTATAGACAGTTGAAATAAAAATCTAGAAGAGCAGAGGTAGAAATCCATGTTTGGGGGAGTAAAAGTTAGATTTAAGTAGGGAAGAGAGTCAGGATTTTATTATGGTTTCAAACAGCTTGGAAACAGATTAAGGATTAAAATAGGTCTGTAGTTATTGAGGGCGTTAGAATCACCAGATTTATAAATTGGAATAATTGATGCAATTTTCAAACTATCCGGGAAAACACCTTCTGAAATGCAAGAATTGATAAGAGTAGACAAAGTGCCAAAAAGGAGAATTTTTAAAAGAGTTTGGAATGCCAAAGGAAGCAGAAGTAGGTAATTTTCAAATAATTTGAAGGATTTCGTGAGGGTTAGTAGGTGAGAAAAAATAGAATTTCGATTATGGGAAAGAATTTGAAATCAAAAGGGATAAAACACAATTAGAATGAGATAATTTTAATTCACATTTCGTAAATATATTAGCTAGTAGAAGAGTATAGGTTTGTTTCAGAAGGCAATAGAAATAAGGGACCAGGAAAATGCTCCCCAGATCGTGATTCTACCGCTACCTGCTTGAACAGTTGTCACGTAGCGTGCTGGATCCATGGCTGTGCACCACACATGAATACTGCAATAAACGTCATGGAGAAAAAATCTTGACTCTCATCAGACCAGACTACCTTCTTTCATTCATCAAGTGGCCGTCCAATTTAGACGTTCTGTAGCCCACAAAAGTAGTTTTCTTTGGTTTTGCACAGGAAGCAAAGGGAATTTTGTTGGTCACCGGTTATTAAAACCAATCTGTTTTAAGATCAATCTTGTAGAATGTACGGATATGCTTTTCGATAATTTTTGGTTGTATTGCGCTGTAGCTCTTTTGCTGTGCAAAATGCGTGTCAGTTGCCTGGCACCTTTTGTTCACAAGCGATTTCCGCCCACAGTTTTGTCTTAGCTACCATTCTTTGAAGACTCAAGGTAATGTGGTATGAATAAAGGCAAGAAGGATAGCGGCTTAGGGGGAGATACTGGAATCGTCACTTCTGGCACCCACAATCATCCCGTGTTCAGGTACTCAAATATCTTATTCTTTTCACATGAAAAGGCAAATTTCAACATTAACTGTTGCTTCTGACCAGGAGAGAGCTTTTTTATCAATAAATCTGGTTTATTCCTTCAGTGCACGTGCTACATGGATGAGTCAAAGTTTGAGTAAGGGGTGTTCCTAATTTTTTAGCCACTGGATGTCTACAATAAACTATAGGTCCCAATCTAATTAGACTATGTGCAGAAAATTATTGGTGCCTCAAATGGAAAAAATTCTTACCATGCTGTCGTAAAAGATGTAGTTAGTATGACATGCAGCCAAATCCTGCTGGAATATCGTATCTTATCGAAGATGTACAGAAAGAAGTTAATGTTGCAAAAGATTTGAGCTTTAATGTTAATATCCAAGGTAAACTAGAAATATGGATGATATTCATCAAAATTATCATTAATCTTTTATGTTTGTTTTATGGTTCTTTTTCCAGATTCATGTGAAGACCTGCACATTTTCTTCGACGATGTTGTTGCCTCGGTCGAGATTATAAATTGCAAGAATGTCAAGGCTCAGGTAAAATGATTTTTTTTTTCATTTGTTTCTTATACATTATATTACCCTGCATAATTTTTTGTTTTTATGTAATAAGATTTTAATTATGAAATATGCTCACCAAGCTGCTGTTTTTTGTTTTACATTCGCCACTATGTTTTGTCTGTGCTCTGTAATGCAGTCAGTAAAAGAAATTGACTTATTCTTACACATTCTATTCAGACAGCATTTTCTTCTAATGCACATTGCTATCTGGCGATATGCGTCGTTTCCGACTGCAAACCTCTAATCTTACCGGTCGCGCTGATAGTTGAATTGATGAGACAGGCTGCTTGTCATTCACACACACACACACACACCACCACTCAATGATGTTCTCGACTTTTTGCTGTTTTGAGTCCACTATTGCTATGCATCGCAGCAGAAGCTTAAATCGTGAACAGAGTTTTTTGCTTGAGTGGCATGGTAATAAGATGCTTCACCATGAAGGTCACGGTCCTGGGTTGAAACCCAAGGGAGGATATAGATATTTTCCCTAACGAACTTTGGAGGCAACCACCAATAGACAGCACTTTCATTTCTAACCCATCTCATTAATTGCAATATTGCTATATAGCCAGAGTTGATGTTTGAAGTAGTAATAAGAGTTTTAGAAATGTTACACCTACTCGTGTAAAATTTAATGCAGGTGTCTGCATAATCATACAGATTATGTAAGTGGGGATTTGTGGATGTATATCTTAACTTCTAACATGTTTTTTCTTTTACAGTCTGTTGGTAAAATGCCTACTCTCTCAGTCAGCAAAACTGAGAATGTGCAAATGTATTTGAATATCAAATGCATGGACGTGCAGATAGTCACTGAGAAATCGTCCGAAGTCAACATTTTGGTGCCAACAAAAGATGATGATTTTGTGAGTTAATAATTTTATTACAATGCTTGGTTTTCATTTTTTTTTTTTTTTTTACTTTAGCTGTTGGTTCCAAATTTCATCGTTCAGCAGCAATCGCTTGAACATAAATTCAGATTCTAATCAAATAATGTGTAAGTAGAAAGAGAGAAATCTCTAGCTTCATGCAGTTGTCAACAGATAGCGCTAATGCTTTTCCTTTGGCAGCCACTTTAATGTGTGTCAAGATGGCAACTACACAACAGATCATTTTGTGTTTTAAGCTTTTTGAAGTGAGAGTCCGTAACCACTGTTCATCATGCTTTTCGTCGACAATACCCTGGTGTTGAACTTCCTACTGCTCAGAGCATTAGGCGATGGTATAAACAATTCGGAGACACAGGTTGTCTGTGTAAAGGCTGTCCCTATATGTCAAGCAAAAATGTGTAGCGCATCCACTCGCAGTGGATGCAAACATGCTCGCAAAAATTTGGGATGTATTTGGCTACAGTATAGACATATGCTGTGCATCCCAAGGTATACATATTGAGTAACTTTAATTTGGTTTGTAAAAATAACTTTTATTAGCCATGTAATATAAAATTAATCTTAAGTAACTATGTTCAATATTTTTCATAATATACACATTTCAAATCCGGTGGTTCCTTTTGAAACGCCCTGTAGTAAATTCTAGTTCAAACAAATTTATTTTATACCTAAATCGACATTTGAGTGGAGGTGGGTATATACGATTGTATATAGCTTGCATGTTTGTATTTGTACCATTTGTTTCTGCAACTCTTGAAAGGGAGATATGGGAGGAAATAAGAATCTTCCATATAGCATATCTTAAAACATCTATTCCTGGGTAGAGATCTACACCCAAACTAAGCACTTATTTGGAAAAGCAAAATCCTATAAGATGACATTTTCATCAAAATATTTGGATTTATTGGATAACTACAAGTGCAGAAAGATCGGCAAAGTTAAAAATGGAAATGTTGCCATAATTTTTCATCAATTATGCAAACACCCTTCTTTCTACAATCGGTCAACTTCTCGAAAAACTTGTCCATAGCACCAGCTTGCAAAAGAGCCTACAAGAAACCATATCAGTGTTCTGGTTCAGAAGAAATTTTGTCCTTTCTTTGCGATATATCGCTCAAATCTGTCAGTAATTTTCATAGGTTTTGGCAACAGTTTGATTTTTCATTTCACTAATATCTCAGCGATTGAAGCTCACTTATAAATACGGATATCTCCTGTAGATGTCGATCTTGTGGAGTTAACTTCTAATTTTTTCTAAAATCAAAGTGTCAAAATCTGTAGCTGCTGCCAATTCCGAATTTTTGCCAAATATCTACTTTGACAAACGTTGATTTCAGTGATGTATTAGGAACTAAATGCTAAATTTCTTCTGACCCAGAACACTTTAGTTTATTGTAGACTCTTATAAAAACTGGTACAATGCGCAAGTTTTTGGTAAATGTGACAGATTGTAGCTAAAAGGATGTTTGGGTAATTATCAATGAAAAATTTTGGTGCTAGTTCTATTTGGAACTTTGCCAATCTTTCAGCGCTTGTAGTTCACTAATAAATCAATATTTTCATAGAAATATATGATCTTTTAGGATTTTTCCGTTCTTTCCAAATATGTATTCTGTGTGTTGGTCTCTTAGAAGCTTTACAAATGCAGGAATTTTTAGACTTGACATATAGTGGATAATCGATTACGAAAAAAATATAACTCAAACGGTTCGAGATAGGACAAGGTTTATGGAGTGTTTCATGATCCACTTGTGCTCGTTTAACACCCTCTTTCTTTAGAATCACTCTGTATAAGGATATTTTACAGGTTATTCACATAAAAAAATATTTCTGTTTCAAAGTAATTACTTTTGAAAGTCAAGAGATAGTATAACTGATGGGAAGAAGGGGAGGAAAAATGGAGTTAAAAAGAAGAGCATAGTGGAGAAAGAATGCATCCTTTGAGACACAATTTATGAATAAAATCTAGAGTTGTCAACTGCTATAGATTTTTTATAAACTACAAAGTTGTGGAAAATACTCTCAGTATTATAGAAACTGGTTTTAAAAAAAAAATTTGGTTTTTAAGTATACTTTTTTCATAAATTACATTAATCTTTACCATAATGATGAAATAGTATAAGATTGTGAGTTGGAAAGTAGACAAACTTGAGCTTTGCCTGTGTTGGGAAGGCAATCTGCCGTGTCAGGTCAAAACCTGCTGTTTTACTCAATGCCCAAAAACAGCATGTTTACTGTGAAAAGAGGCTAAAAACAGGTGCTGTGGACCTGGTTTTGTTTAAAAGTGCATGGTTGAGCTTGCAGAATTTGTGTTGAAAAGAATGCCTTGTGTGCTATGGGAGTTCTGATATGAATAGTCTATGTGGGATTTAACACTAGAAAGACGAATCGCAGGAGTATACCTAGAAAGAGGATGGGGTCATTTTGATCTCCCCATTGTTTTTTTGTAATTTTCAGATACACAGTAATTTAAAACAATAAGGTGTCATTTTTGAAACATAGTTATAACGAAAAACAAAGGGTGAAACTACCCTTTGTTTTATGTATATTTTGTTTTCATCTAGGTACTCAAAGCATTCTGTTTAAAGTACCCCTCTCTGTGTACTTTTGCCGCACACTGGGTTTTTGCATTGCGTACGAAGAAGTGTTTTATTGTCTTAGCAGTTCCTTCTTACTTGGCATTTGTTTTTTCCTTTACCAATAGGTGTTTTGCATATTATCGTATTTTGAATTGGAGTTTTCAAGTTGAAATACTCGGCAAATAATTGTAATATGTAAGTTCTCGGAAAGTGTTTTTCATGTCACATGCTTGTACAAATTCCAAGCATTTATCGCTGATATATCCAAAATGTTAGAAAATATATGTATTGGCCAGTGACGACTTCAAGTCTTGGTCATGTATAATTGCACCATTTGATCCGTAATGTCGACTCTATATTTAGTTTCATTATAATAGGCAACTGTTTCTGGGGTCTTTTTTTCATTTTTGTTGAAAGTTAAATCAGTATGAAATGGATTCTGAACTAGAAATTTTTTTTTTTACTGATAAGATGCCAGCACGTGATATCAGTTTTGAATACGATCAACAAGTATTGATCTTGTTTTCCTGTTTTTGCAGTTGGTGGAACCCAACGGCGGTCTTTTCAAAGGTTTCCAACCAAGATTGTCGAAATTGATTTAAAAAATGGACATAATCACAGCGATGTAAAATAATTGTTACGTATAGACCTTTTCCTAGATATTGTTTGACTCGTCGATATACATGTTCTTGGACATTTAGATTTGCTGGTCTGGTGTTATTTGCTCGAGTGTAAGGAAATCTGTTTAGAATATATTTGGAGACAAATTTTCATGAATTTAAAAATTTTTTTGAAACAATTGTGTCATTAGTTTGGGGCCCTCTATTTTTTCCCAAACAATGACCACAATTAATTCAGGGGAAGTTTTTGCACCATATGTGTCTCTAGCGTGCATATCATTGCATGTAGTTCAGGCAAAGAAACTGACGGAAGTTTCATTTTTAGACAAGCTTCAGCTTCATTTTATCACTGAAAATATGGGCCACAAACTTGAAACACAATTTCATTTAATATTTTGATACATAAAAGTTGGTTCTTGATTTTCTCTATATATTTTGCGATTGTTAGACGTTCTAAAATATAGGAAGGTTTCGCGATTACCCATATCCTCCTATCTGCTGTAGTTTCTTCACCAGCGATAGAATAATATTGGGGTACACGATAGAAATCATGTGGCTTCAACAAGGTATATTTTCTCACAATTTTACGTTTCTTGTTTCTCAAAGTTTTATTTTGTACCAACAGATGCACAGTTATCTACTTTCATAATCACTGTTTTTAATCTTTGCAACTCTTGGAGTATTTCTTCTGCAGCAAATATAAGTTTTCTCGCCATTTCTAAACTGTTTGGAATGATTACATATGCTCATATTTTCTATGTCCCAGGACTATTTATCAAATAATATGGAAAGACTGCTTGACAAAAACCAAAAATTACATACCTGCTGATGGACACTTGCAGATAAGAATGAGGGGTAAATAAAGGTTACACGGAAAGTCAAACATAACTTTCAACCCTTACTTAGAAACAGTTGTGACGAAAATGTGTACTGTATGATGTGTTAGGAAGGGTGTCAATAATGCCCTTCTGTCTTTTCTAACAACGAAGATATAAGCAGATACCTTTCTTGGTATTATTCACTTGTATCTTCACTGTTAAACAAGATAATGAAAAAGTTGTATACAAAAACGTAATTCAGGAAAAGCTGAGAAATTCCAGGTTGTTCAGAGATATAAGCTTAAACAGTGTGTAAAGTCAAAGATCCCTGTCCATCTTTCTAGTGTTAAGATTGGTTAGATGCTGTATATATGGTCTACCCATTGGAATTCATGGTACAGAGCTTGAAAAAGGGAATGTAATTCCAATTGAAATTTTTTTTTTTTTACCATTAATTTAATCTTTAACGTTGATATGTAAAATTGTATATAAAATAAATGTTTATTGTTACTAACAATCTGTAAGCTAAGGTTTGTATTACTGACATCTTTTTACAAGAATTTGAGTATATGCTGACAAATTTTTCTATATGTATTGGATAATTATTTAAAGTTTATAGACATTGAGATTTTGTATATATATGTTATAGATTGAGCAGTCTGTTCCTGAGCAGTTCATGACCACTATTGTTGATGGAAATTTGCAATCCACTGCTATAATAAAGAAATGAGTGTTTGGAACAGTTATATTGCTCAAATTTGATAACTCGTATCTGTATTGATTATAAAGTTTTGGTACATAAGTGTTACGAGAGTATGGTGTATGTGCTTCTGCTAATTATTGTCTAAAAGTGTGATTTGCTATTATTTGATGTAAGTGAACTTTCAATAAAAGATTTTTGTTCAGTTTGACCTATAGTTTTTTTCAGCTATATTGTATAGTATACAGTGAAAGAAATGTTCTGAATTACAGTACTTATAAAAATCTAATATGCCTGCTATCTGCAAAAAAAGCTTTCAAATAAGAAATTAGCTTGTATTTGCACCTAGTTGGAAAGTCAACCGTCATTGTATGTCAAATGTAAAGGGTCATAACCCCAGGTAGGGTTACATTGATCCAAATTTAATACTTATTAGACACTTTATGCTCAACTTTCAAACAAAGTAATGTGACTATTGTGCTGGACTAGTATAGTGAAGATTCCAGTTCAGACACAGTAATGGTTGCTTGAAGTTGATTTGTGGCATGAATGTTGGAGCTAACTTATATAACAGGAAATTTTTTTAAATATGGAACACAGATGACAGTACTATCAAGAAAGAATAATCATTGAAAAAGATGGTAGACATGTAACCAAAGATCATTTACATCTTAGTCTACATTTGTTTCCCGTATCCTCTCTCAGTATGTTTCTACCTATATATATACTACATGTCAATTTTTCTTAACTGTGGATCAAATCATTCTTTGACATCTTCACACCACTTTACCAACTGATAATTAGAAAATATATCCCCTTTTTCAAATTGACGCTGTGGGTATCTTCCAATAAGCCTTGAGTGGAAAGACTAGAAGAAACAATAGTTCAATAGAATCAAGTCATATAGTCCTATATAAACAGAGTCCACAATTAAAAGACCCATTTTGAAGTAGCCTACAGACTAAACCAGTCATCAGAAAATTGTGAAATTTGGTGGACAACTTCATGAAGTGATGGGGATTTGTTTCAGAGGGAAAACTTAGTTTCACATGTTGCCATGAGAGGGCATTTAACGTTGATTACGGTTAGTCAAGATGTAAATTTTTATGATGTCATGCAACAGCTGTTTTAAACTCTAGAAACATTCGCAGAGATCTTGTTTCTCAATGAGTTTGTTGCTCAAAATGACGATAAGTTTACGAGATCAAGCTTTCTTGGTCAAATTGTTTTACCAAAACAGCAATTCTGCAGTAACTGCTCTACTGAAATATCAGACTTGGAAGAATATTCAAAAAGATCTAATGAATTTTAAATCCTTCGGACTACAATAATAAAATTTGAAACCATAGGATCATTGGCTGTTTGTCCTGGAAGCGGAAGAAACCCCCATTTCTATAGACACAGTACAGGAGGTTTTGCTTCAAACCTCCAGTGAGGAGAACCTTTGACCAGTGTCAGGCGTGTAGCACAGGTATTAGATAGGTCACGTTCAATTGTACATAAAATCATGTGCAATATCCTCCGATATTATCAATACAAACTTTCACTTGTGCAGTGATTGCTTCCACATGATTATGTTGCTCGACTCTGGTTCTTTGCAGTTTCTAGCTTGTGTTGACGTCGATTCAGAATGGCCTCGAAATATCTTTTTGACAGACGAAGTGCATTTTCACTTCGATGGTGCAGTCAATACTCACAACTGCCAAATTTTGGAACCAGAAAATCTGCATGCTATTGCAGAGGTTCTGCTGCATTCACAAAAGTGACAATATGGTATGGATTTACTGCATCATTTATTCTCAGTCCCTACTTCCACGAGAAGTTATGTTCTGCAGGTCCAGTGACATGTTCAATAACTGGGAAGCAATATGCATTGCTGTTACAGAACGAAATTGTTCTGGCTCTACAAGAACGTCACTGCCTTGCAAACCAGTGCCATCTTAGGGCACAGCCTGGGGACCTCAGAAAAATGAGAAGTGGTTAAATTTTTTTGAAAATTGGCCAGGTTGGGCCTCAGAAAGATCCCTTAGCCCAGGGGCCCAAACCTTATGCAAGACAGCTCTTCCACACATTGCAGTGTGTGTTAAGAATGTTATTAAAACACATTTTACAGAAGAATAGAGAAGTCCGGCTGATGACACAATCCATGGCATCCCTGGACCTTAATCCATGCAATTTTTGGCTTTGGGGGCATTTAAAATGTCTGGTGTAAGTTGTGACAATCCAAGAACCTTACCTGATCTTAAAAGCATCATTTCATGCCACATGCGGAACATTTCCCCACACACACTTCGGTCAGTTGTAGAACATGCCATCTTGCGATTTCACATGGTATCTGAAAATGGTGGCCATCATGTAGAACATGTTTTGTTGCAGTAACAATTGTCAAAGTGTTTAAAAATTGTTAAAATTGTAAATGTTTGCCTAAATGTGTCATTTCTTAATAAAACACCCTCAGGTGGTGACATACAACTATTTTTTCCTTGAAAAACAAATCCCCATCACTTCATGAAGCTCTCCACAAAATGTTACAATTTTCTGATGACTGGTTTCACCTGTAGGTTACTTTAAAATAGGGTCTTAATTATGGATGCCCTGTATTCAACAAATAAATTGAATCTGGGATTGCCAGTTGTCTCCACAAGTTTAATAAATTTTACATTTTTACTGGTGATTTGTGCATATTATCCAAGCTGGTTAGTAAATTTTATAAATATAATAATATTTACTGGTCTTTTATCTCAAAATCAATTGGGATTAATGCTAGATGTCATTAGATGTTTTTGTATACATGCCACGCATATGCAACAAAAATATGTGTGAAAACCTTCATATGGATAGCAGATGACACCATCCTCTGATACAGTTTTGTCCATCTGAGGCCACGACAATAGTTTTATCACCTTTGGACAAGCGACTAAAACTGATATTGACCCCTAAAATTTATTAATGTGTGGATAGTCAATAGGAGTGTAGGAAGGCAGTGTAAAATTTCTGGATTTTATATCCACGTATCTATGAATAACAAAGACAGTAACTATGTCCTGGGAAAGTTGAAAAATATATATTTTTGACCTGTTTGTTTAATAAAAAATATGTGTCGCCTAAAAATTGCCAAGTGCTGCTTTAAACCCATATTTATTGTTGGAGAAAGCTTCAACATTTTTTTCAATGCCTTCTATTAATGTCCTGCAGATTTTTGACTTGCAATAAAAGGCCGTTACTTGACTACTACTTCCTGCTACCAGCAAAGGAAGCCTATGTAGTCCAGCTAATAGCATGGATGCTGTAGACATATATATTTTAGGCCCTGGATTACACTATAAAAAAGTTTTGTATAAGTGTTTTTATAAAACTTGAAAAATATAATAAGCTGATTGGTTGCATTTGCTTGAATGTAACCAATCAGTTTATAGGTTGTATTCTCAAGTTTTATAAAATAACTTTTAAAAAACTTTTATAGTGCAATCCCTGTGAAGTAATTGTGCATAAAGTTCTCAATAATGGCAGCTGCAAGCTCAATCGTGCAAAATTGCATATTTAATTCATTTTTGAACAATGGTTTCCCGTTTTCATTCCAGTATGATCTAGGGAGAGAAACAGTGATTTGTGAAAACAATGCTACAGAAACTTCAAAGTGTGGGAAATTAAATTGTGTTAGGCTGGGATTGCACTATAAAAATTTGATCTTTTACAAAACTTCAAGAAAAACACCCAATAAGCCTATTGGATATATTCACTCAAATGTAACTGATGCGCTTATTGGTTGCATACAAGTTTCGTAAAATAACTTTTATACTGTAATCTTGGCCTTAGATGACTAAAATATTAGCTTTGAATTTAGTAAATTTCCTTGATACTTACTCTCAAAATAAAAAACTTGGAGTAAAAATTATACCATTCAATTTTTTTAGCAAGTGCAAAATTTCTGATTTGGATTCCTTTTTTGCAAAAGAGAATCAAATTTGTTAGATATGAAAGTCCGGCTAGATAAATTTAGTTTTTTTTTAAATTTTCATGCAAAGTATAAATTTAGATTATTAAATGCAATTATTAATACTAATATGGGTAATATATTAGTATTAATTATAATTAAAAAGGTATTTGATTAAAAAAGTGCAAAAAACCCTCAAAATTTTTGGATAATACAAAATTGTTTGCAAGAGAAATAGGAGGAAATTTAATAAAAATTATCTAAATGTGAAGTTCAAAATTGAAAAAAAAAAATCTGTCCCATAATAGATTGGGGTCATAACAGCATGGTATTATTTGTCGCACCCCTTTCGTTCACAGAAAAAGTGCATTGATGCACGGAAAATGCAAAAGATAGTATAAAGGAAGTCTAATCAAGGTTAGCCAATAATACTTACTTTACCGCACAAAAACTCCAGTCATTATATCACCATACAGCAATTTTCAACCAGTGGAGTTTGGTAGGAAATGAAGGCTCCATCCATTTGTGGTTGCCCCAAGTTCTGTACGTAACTTACTCCTGACATTCAATGCCCGGATTCGAACCCATACACCTGGTGCTAGCAGATAATATTAGCACCAATCCAAAATCATTTCAAGTATGTCAACAATAAATGTAAGGGGACAGTTGGGCCCCTTAAAGAACGATCTAGGGCATGTCTAGTGCTTTCACAATGACTTTCTCACATTAGTTTTTTTAACAGTGATATCCAAAGTATGGGTGTGTTTGAACTGTTGTGGTCAATTACACAGATTTACAGAAGTAGCGTTGCTGAGGGTATCGTCCCAGGGGATTGGAAGGTGGCTAATGTGGCTCCAATATTTAAAAAGGGTAGTGCGGAAATCTGTCTAATTATCGTCCAGTTGAGTTTAATTTCTCTTGAAAATTTAGGGAATTATTACCAAAAGGTAATTGGTAAAGTGGATAGACGAGAATAACGTATTGTCTGAAAACCAGCATGGGGTCAGGGAGGGGAAGTCATGTGTAATCAACTGCCTTTGCTTCTATCATCAAGTGACTAAGCCTTTGGGAAAAGGCAACAATGTTGATGTTCTTTATCTTGATTTCCATAAAGCATTTAATTGGGTCCAACATGGTAAACTATTGAAACGCTCTTATGAGATAGGGATTGGGGGCAACTTCAATTGGATAGAGTCGTAGTTGAAAGATAGGTCATAACGGGTTATGGTGAACAGGGAATTTTCTGATTGGACAGGTGAAGAGTGGAGTCTCTCAAGCAAGTGTCCTTGAGCCCATACTTTTTTCACTTTTCATTAACAAACTTGATCAAACTATCTATGGGATAGTTAGCAAATTTGCCGATGATGCAAAGCTAATGTGGGTAATCTGGAACCCAAGCAATACAGAGATGGTCCAGACTAACTTGGATATCAGAGGATGATGTCATTCTCCGCTATCCATATCAAGGTTTTTAACAGCTGGCTGATGCAAAGATGAATTTAGGAAAGAAAATTCAATTGCCCTTACAGGAAATCGAACTAGACTACAAAGGCAACGCATATCTCAATCTTTCCTTAGAGCTTGTGTGCACTGAACGGGACTGCGCATGGACAGTCAGACCTAATTCAGGCCAGAGCTTCCAATTCTGACATTGCCACCAGATGGCGACTTATCCAAGGATGTCACTCTCTGCTATCCATACAAAAGTTTTTAACAGCTGGCTAGAAAAAGAAAATTCATTATTGAGATATTTGTTATTGTTTCTCTCTTACTCAAACTCATCTTCACATCAGTCATCTGTTAAAATCCTTTGTGTGAATAGCAGAGAGACCCTCGGATAAGTCACCATCTGGTGGCAATGTTAGCAATTGTGAGCTTTGTTACAGTCCCTTTCAGTGCACACAAGCTCTAAGTAAAGATAGACATATTTGTTGCCTTTACAGTCTAGGATGCTCACTCAGCATCTTAAGTGAGGGGATGTGGGATGTTGTGTGTGTTCAATTCCCCTCAAAGGCAGTTGAATTTTCTCTCTTCTCTAAGTTCATCTTTGCATCAGCCAGCTGTTAAAAACCTTCGTATAATTTGAATGAGATTGCAGCATGAGCTAATGAGTGGAGCATGACCACTGTCGTGGTCATATAGTGTTGATAAGTACATGATCACTCCTTTTTGGTTCGAACACCCCATGTTTCACTTACGAGTTGAATGACATCACTATCCCGGATGCAATTTGCACCATTGATTTGAGAATTCTCATTGAGGAGCAGTTTAGGTTTCCTGTACATTATTCAGAAGCGGTCAAAAAGCAAATAGAATGCTGGGGGGGGGGGGAAATCATTCTTAAAAAATCCCCTTTGCATTCTTCTAAAGTCATTTTGCCAAGGCTCAGTTCATCTTGGACTGGAGTAAGGTTTCGGAGACCATACCTACAGAGGAACATTGACTTGGTTGGGAGGTGCAGAGAAAAGCTACACGTGCTCTTGTTCACACATAACGCTTGAGTTGAGCTATGAAGAAAAACTTGATTTCTTGAATATGTTTACATTGGAGGAATGCAGATGTTGGAGGGATATAATCAAAGTATTAAAATTTTTCAACAGGATGGACCATTAATACACTGTCAATCAACTGCTTCAACAAAGGGAACACTAGTATTGTTTAGTAAAGGACAATTCTAGAGTTTTTCTCCGATGGGGTTATTAATAAATAGAATAGCTTATTCCTGGAGTCATGAATTTTCACAGGATTGAAATGTTTAAAAAGAAATGTGATAAACATGGAGGGGGGGGGGGAATTGAGAAGCTATCCATACTTAGGTTTTTAAGATTTTTAAGACAGCCATAATCTTTTTTATGGACAGTTTCTTCAGCTCTCATTCGTTTTTTTTATACATATATGCTTTTTGTTGGGTCGCTGCACCTTGATTATAATTAACATCTATAATATTTTATGGGCATATTTTTTCAGCCACTTTGTTGGCCATTTTGCCTGTTGTAGCATGTGTGTTTGTATTACCCATTAACCACAATGGCAACAAAAATATTCATCAATGAATAACAATTGCATGACGTGGTTGAAAAGAAAGCATCACATATTATTTAAAATGCACATGCAGTGTGTAAAGTTTATTTCTTTGTCTTTTATGGGGTTGATTCCATAATTCCCCTTACCATATATTTCACTGGCAAACAATTGACTCTAGAGGCATACATTCAATTACAATAAAATATCCGAATAATGTGTAGATCTGATCTTGGATATGTCATTCATATTGCAAGTGCTTGTATCGTGATTAAATAAAAAAAAAATTAACTTATTATGGAAGAAAACCTCAAAAACCCAATTAGGAAGTTGCTACTGTCTCTCCTGAAGCCAAAAAATAATTCAACATCTCCAAGTGCATTATTTGCTGCAATATTTCAATACAGAAGCCTGAAAAAAGTTGGAAAAGAACAAAGTAAACAGGTTTTCCCCCCTCATTTATATGCTGTTCCTTCCCAACTTCCCTTTTTTTATTTTTTGAATTTTTTTTTCAGCACGTATTCTCAAGATATCTTTACGATCTGTCCAGGGAATTTGTTAGTGTTAATAGACATCAATGCCCGAACCGGGATTCAAACCTGCACAGTCAGAAGCTAGCTCCTCATTCATTCAGCACCCTAACCACTGGACTGCCAGGCTGATTTTTACATTCAAATATCTCAGTGAATATTGCACATAGAAACATGGAATTTTTTTGTTGACCTCGGGAGAAACAGGGCAATAACTTTCAAATTGGGGGTTTTGAGGAAAGGGTATCTTAATAAAAAGCTGACTTATTTTTATAACTATACAACCTCTTGCAACATGAATGATGTGTCCGAGTTCCACACATTATTTGGGTACTTTTTCTAATTGAGAGCATGCCTCTAGGATCATCTCACCCAGGGCTGTCTTAAGAGTATCATGGGCCCCCCGGACCAATTGATTTTTCTGAGGCCCTAGCAAACAACTTCTCGAAAATTTCAACCAGATCGCATTTTTGAGAGGTGCCCGGGTGGGCCCATGCCTTAAGACGGCACTGATCCCAACACAAATTACTAATGAACTTATGATCTTAGAGAGGCATACTTACAATAAGAAAATATTAAAGTATCTAAATAAAAGTTAAAAAATTAACTTCTTATACGGACACCCTGTGTGTTTTTGTCCTCAATAATATAATTAGAAAGTTTTGCCGTCTCTCTTGAGGCCAAAAAAAAATCCATGTTTCTAGAGCTCAATTATATTTGCTAGCTACTCTCCTACAATTTTACTCACTCTGCTAGATCAAGTAAAGTTGAGGGTCAGGCTATTTTTCTCACTACATGCTGGTGTTTTTGCTATCTGGCTTGTAAAATCACTGTGCAATACACCCACTCGCTACTCGCTATTGTTCTGAGTTGGTAGATTTGCGTCGCTTAGGAAATGTCTAGTGAAGAAGTTGTTCATGCAGGAGTTGTGGTTGTTGCCCTTATGATTTGGAAGGAATTGGAAATAAAAAAGGAAACAACGAGAAATGTGGGTAAAAGACTGGGTCGGAAGATGCAACAAATATGGGGCTTCCAGCATTTTGTTGAAGGATGAAGACCCGGTAGCCTACTGGAATATTTTGTGGTTGGGCGGTGCCCAGTTCAACAATTTACTGCAAATGGTCAACAGCATTATGAAGTAGGATACCAAAATGGGGATGGTGATCCCAACTGTGACGAAGTTGGAGATCACTCTGGTATTAAGCTACTGGGGACCCACTGAAGTGGCTGAGTTGTTTCTTGTTCCTGAGTCAACAATTTCACTGTTTCTGCCTGAAGCGCTGACAGCAATTTCCCACGTCCTAAAGCCATTCGTAGAGGTGTGAGTAAAATTTTTATTATACGTATTGCGATTCTCTCTCTCAGAAATTATTTAATGATTATGTAGGCTTTATAGACTACTACCCTGAATGAAGTGTGGCTGTTTGAGCAAACAAAAAATTTAAGTGCAAAGGTTTATGGGTTTGAATATGAATATATATTTTTTGAAAGCATGTAACAGATAATATATAATCATGTATTGAAATTGCTTATGTAGCTGCCTGATACAGTGGAATGATTTACAATGCGAAATTCCCACCCAGCAACATTTTTTATCGTAAGCTTGTGTCCTGTATATATGGAACAATGTTCCAGCTTGTGTCCTGCATATATGGTGATTCTCAGCCTCCTCAACGTTTTCTTCATTTTAACGCCACTTACTTCGACCATTTTCCTATAGACATGCAATACCTTTATGTTCGTAATATAAAATCCTATGACTATATTTGTAACATTGTACATAAAAGGTGAAAACCAAATATTGGCTACTTATTAAATGTGCATGGACCGTTATTTACAAATCTGTGATACATTTCATAACAATAAGCCCCAGCATTTAAACTACTACCTTCCAGTACCTGCCAGTGACAACTTCTTGGTTCCTTGAATAGTGATGCATTGCCGCTGGCAAGACCATTGGAATAACCAAACAAATGATAAATTTCTTGCTATTAATGCCCACTTTGCTCACTGACATTCAAGCTGCCGGGCGAATAAGAGGTACTGTTTGCCCAGTTGCACGTTGGAGACATACTCTTACCAACACCTTACCAACTCATATCTTCTGATGTGAGTCAACCAGGCTGCCCACATTGTCAGAGTTTATTGCACATATTTTTAGTAGTTTACATTGTCATATTATGACCATTTGGTGAAAATAATCATTTGCTTTGTAACATTTTAAATTACCATTGCGATATATACACCTAACATTCTCAAATTCAGTGTCATCGGCATACACCACAAATTATAATTTCTACATTGTATACATTACTGATTTTATGTCTCATGGTTTTTACATTATATAGCCATTTCATTTCCATAGTACATCTTTGTGTTCTTTTATTGTTTTTAACTGGTCACAACTGTTTGGCGGTCCTTGCACCATAAAAATTTAAATCCAATCCTTTTGTACAAATAATTCTCTCCCGACTCTTATTCCAGCCTTTACATTTTGGTAAAATGTTTTTTTGACATTTTCGTGCCATAAATGCCTATTTTAACATATTTTTAAGTTTATTAGTGAACTTCAGAGGACATAATCTGTAAAACTTGGATATTTTGAGCATTGAGAACTTCAAAAGAATTGCTCTTTTTGAAATTTTCCAACTGTCTCAGTATTAATTATCATCAGAAAGTCCCCCCCTTTTCCTTCACACATCCATTTAGATACAAACAAGTGATCTGAGTCTGAGATATTGGTGTCACCATGGATTAACTTTGCTTTTACCTGATGGCATTAGATGTGAATGAATTTTTTTCATATGAATGCAACTAGTGTTAGAGAAGTAGAGAAAGTGAGAAATTTTTGTTTCTCTACATGCTTCACATGTGTTTCGCTCAGGTAGTTATATAGTGGACCGATGATTATCCAAAGAGGTCATGAATTAAAGTTATGGCTCACACAAGTAAAGGGGGGGGGGGGTAGGAGCAGACAGGCCTCTAGCCCCATGTTGTTTTGATTTTCTTTTTCACCATAAATGCACTGCAAACAACCATGACTATTTATTAAACAGCATATTTGGTATTTGATTAAATTGACCAGAGTCACTCAAGAGGTGTACGATAGTTGTGGCCACACAGGGTCCCGTGCTTGAAGGAGTCCCCCGCATAAGTGGCAATATAAAAACAAAAAGCTAATTTTTGTCGCAAAAATAGAACAAAATAGCAATATTTCAACTATAAA
The DNA here is from genome assembly GCF_987345545.1 of Pholcus phalangioides. Lineage (NCBI taxonomy): Eukaryota > Metazoa > Arthropoda > Arachnida > Araneae > Pholcidae > Pholcus > Pholcus phalangioides. Next base: position 18,188,016 of record NW_028301625.1, on the reverse strand, counting down.
AATGATAATGATTATTCTAAATAATAAAACAAATAAATGAGAATTATTCGCAACTCGAGGTAGCCCCACAGATCATTTTCTCTACCAGCTCCGCGTCTTTCTGTAATTGGGCTCTGGAATTGGCCTAATCTTAAGGGTATACTAACATTTTATTTTGGACTTGAAATCAATTTAACTACGATAATAATGCAATTATTATAAACTGTATTTAAAACAACAGACGGATTAAGATCAACCAATTTTTTAGGTAGTTTTTGGACCCTTAATACCTTTGTTTTCATTTATTTTCTCTTCCTTCCAAAAATTATAAATGCCTTTTTCAGTGATATTTTAGGCATTTTTATTGTCTTTTTGCCTATTTTTAATGCCTAAACTTCTGGGCACTACTTATGAAACCATACAGCAAAAGACCAAACTGAACATTTGTGAAAAAATCTTCAACTATTGCTTGTCACGCGCAATAGTAGTAGTGGAGAATACCTTGTCAGTGGTGTTTGGCTTCAACTTCATGGATCGGAGAAAAATCCGGAATCGCCATATCAGAATACCAAAGGAAATACCACTTGTAGCTTGCATAACTGGCTAAGGAAAACCAGTCCCTACATATACCTGCCACTACAAGCAATTGACAAAGAAAATTTTAATACCAGGGGAATGGAGAGGTTGTGTCAGTAATCTGCAGTAGAGTTTACTTCAAGTGGCTCCAAACAAAGCTATTCTTATTTTGCAGAATCACAAACCCCATCTATAGCAGATTTCTTCACCACTGTAATTTCTTTATATTCCAATTAGGATCACCTATGGAACCGCTTCTGTCGGCGTCCCTGTTCCACTGATGGCCATCTATTAAGCACGAAAGCTTTTACCAAAGCCCTGACCGGTGCGTCAAAAAGAATGTTGGGAGACAGCAGGAGTCCCCCTATGAATGGTGCCTCCAGGTGACATATTCCCACATAGGCGACACGCTATACACTCCCTGTCCTTCTAATTAGGAAATGGTGCTTGTATTCAGAAAACCTGCATTGAAGCAGCCGAAACTGAATCCTACTGAAATGCTGTGTCAGCTGCACAGGGTGCGGCCACTTCATCATGAAAAAAAAAAAAAAAAAAGACTCAAAACATGGAATAAAGAAATTTTCAAATGTTTAGAAGAATTTTGGAAGCTGATTTTTTTTCTTTCCTCGCTTTCTTTCTCCCAAAAATTTCTGCCCTCCGTATGCCCCCAAGGGTCGAATTGACAAGGCTCCAGCCCTGGGGGCCACGGCTGTAGCGAGCCTTCTCGGCGGCCCCCGGTGCAGTTGTTCATGGAGGGGGCCTCCCTTGAAAGGGTTAAACTCATAAAAGGAGGGGGTTCACCCCCCCCCCCTCTTTTCTCATTTTGCTGAATAAGAAACTGTCAAAGATTTTAGGAAATGTGCAAAATAAGTAAATTTTTTTTTGTTGGGGGCCACCCATTTCGCTCAGGTTCCTAGAGCATCATCCCGGTTGCCCCAGCCTAGTTACGAGTCTAGGACAATTACCATCATTTTTAGTTTTTCATGCTATGAATCCATTATAGTGAATCCATCACCTGTGAAAAGTCTGGCTTTGGGGCGGGGCTTCAAAGATCCCAGGCTAGAAGCTATTCTCCAGTATGTGGGAGTCTATGGCCCTGCTGATAGATCGCTGAGTGCCCCCCCCTCCCGGTAAACATGCCACGGACGGACTGCAACTAGGAATGAAGATGATTTTATTGTCGTGGGGGAGGGGCGAGAGCATCAAAATGGCTCCTCGAGATCGACTGAGATGCCGCAAGATATTTAAAATGTCTAAGAGTGCTGAGAACGTAAACAGGGTACTATACATACTACATACTTTTTAGAAATTCCCCTATTTAATTTACAATGGAACATAGAAAAAATTTCTGATAAATAAGTCGCATACTGAAAAATGGCCGGAAAAAAAGTTTTTGTGGAAAAATCGCCAACCTTTTTTTTAAATGTCACAGCTTCGCATAAGGGGCCATTCAAGTATTACGTCAACATCGATGTGGGTTACCGATTTGCTGACTTTTGATGACAAGGGGGGGGGGGGTTGGATAATGCTTACGTCATCAATCACCCTTTATGAAAATATGAAATATTTTTAATGGCATCTTACTCGGTGCGCCAAAAACGAAAAAACCTTTCGATATTTTGTGGGCGCTTTATATGTATAAGTAACACCCCCTATTGATAAGTGCCCTACATAGCCACTTTAGTGATCTCTAAATGTTTCACGGATTCAAGTGCTCTGGAACTGTGCCACACATCACTCACGTGATCCGTAATTATATGCCACGAATGACAAATAATCTGAGAATATGCCGCGGATAACTTGAGTGATGTAGAATAGCACTGGTGGACACTTAGGTGATCTGAAAATGTGCCACGGGCCGCTTAAATGCTCTGGAATTACACCACGGGATACTTAAGCTATCTGTAAATGTGCCGCTTAGGGGCCGTTCAAGTATTACGTAAGCAAATTTTTAGCCATTTTTGACCCCCCCCCCTTGTCAGCAAAATTTCGTCATCAGCTCTGCCCCTCTGAATCCTAACGCATATTGGTGGGATCAGAGACGTACACGGGGGCATAGGGGGGCTCGTGCCCCTTCCCACAATCAAAACTTTATTTTTTTAATGCAAAAAATTTTTTTTTTTTAATTGAAATTTCGGAAGAAAATACCTTTATATATTATAATCGATTTCTGTTAATTTCAATGTTATTTGAAGGCTATGTGAACACAAAATTTATCTTTAATAAATTCATTGCGACCCACCCTCTAAGCCAGTGGTTCTCAACCTTTTTTTGTCCATGGCCCCCTTTCAACCATTTCTCATTCCTGTGGTCCCCTTGCGAACATGAATAATTTTCTACTCCCCCTTCCTCTCCCCCCCCCCTCCGTTTTCCCATTAGAAGATAATTATTCAGAAATTGTCTGAGTGTAAATATTTTTGAATTTAATTTGATTAATTTTTAATTTATGAAAATAACGAAAAAGCAGAATAAACATAATAGAATACAGTAAAAATAGAATAAATCCCTCGGGGTCACAAAAGGTCTGTATCATCGTAATGTTACTTTTTGTGAAGTTTATTGTTTTGTGTTTTTCTCAGTTTGATTTGTATGTTTTATGTGTTGTGTCACACAGTCCAATTAAAAAAAAAATTTTAATCAATGTAAACTCTGTGCTTGAAGACGGCACAATGTCATCAAGTTACTGTACTGGATGATGAAATTTGTATTTTTTCCAAATTAGTTTTTTTTTTGTGTAAAAGATTATGGTTTCATTGAGAAATGCCAGTTGTAGCATCCAAAATATGCATTCTTATAATGATAAAAATCGCAAAAAGTGGTTGCAAGCAGTTTTGTTAATTTTATTCTCTTCGTGCGGATAAAAGTAGTAATGAGGGAGTAGCCACACAAATGAATCACAATTGAAAAGTTCAACCTTCCACATCGTTTTCAACAATAATACATGTATCACGGATATAGGTTCATGTTGTAGCCCTACTATGAATTTAAAAAAAAAACTAAAATGCGTGTGAAAATTTTTTTAAATATTTGTTTGAACCATTCATTCCAGAGAAATCATGTACGCAGTGACAAAACTGTTCGTGTGAACATAATAATGATTCATTATCAGGATTTCAAGCCCATCGGAAAATATAAATAATCAGATTTTCAAATACAAAAATTATCAGTTTGTTGACTTCAATTTCGATACGGTGAAAATCTGATATTTCATTGGATGACAAGCTACCTTCAAGTGGGTTCATAATGTGACCGCTCTCTCGCAGGCGAACGAAGCAACGTGCGTGTTGGCTTAAATACAACACAATATTTCACATAACAGTCCATACTATATTTCATATACAGGGCGCATAGGTAACGGGGCATATGGCATTTTGCTGGGGAACCATTGGTCCTAGAGGCATACTCCCAGTTGGAAAAGTACCCGAATAATGTGTAGTACTCAGATATTCGATTCATGTTGCCAGGGGTTACCGAGTTATTAAAATAAAAAAGTTAACTTTTTATGCGGATACCCTGTGCCCCAAAACCCAATTGGAAAGTTGTTTCCTGGTCTCCGACAAAAAAATTCAACTTGTCTAAGTTCAAATTTTCACTGAGATATTCTAAGAAAGTTGGAAAAAAACAGCATTAAATGAGGGGAAACCATTTTACCCGCATTGAATGCTGTTTTTTCCCAAATTTCTTCAACTTTTTGAATTCACATATCTCGGTGAATATTGCACTTAGAAACGTGAAATTATTTTAGTTGGCATCGGGAAAGACAGAGCAACAACTTCTTAATTGGGTTCTTTGGCACACGGAGACGGTATAAAGAGTTGTTTTTATTTTTATTTTATAGCTATACAACCCCTTACAACATGAATGGCATATCTGAGTTGGACACGTGATTTGGATACTTTTTCTAGTTGGGTATGTCTCTAAGATTAATGGCTCACCAGTAAAGTGCCATACGCCCTGTTACCCATGCAGCCTCCAAATACACGTAAAAAAATAACTTGAGACGAAATACACAGTCTCATTGTAACAAATACCATTACAACGGGAAAAATATCGTTTTAACGTAAACTTTTCTAATCCCTCAGATAGGTTTACATAGGAACGATATAAAAATCTGGAATTCCTTTGTAATGAAATTTTGTTATTACGAAGTGATTTCTCCTGTCTCTTGGAATTCCGGTCTAATGGGGTTTGACCAAAGCGTATTAATAAAGGGTCTTTAATACGCTTTGGGTTTGACTATATTTCCCCCCAAAAAAATCTGACATTTTTGCAGTAAAGTAAGTGAACTTCGGCAATTTGATCTGAAAACAGTCCTTTTTATAATGATTATGTCCTTTTTACTTTTATAAATTTAAGAAGGAAACAAAAGGAAGAAAGGGTGGGGAGAAAAAGAAAAATGGCCAAGACTAGCTCGGTTGTGCGTAAATGCCTTGAAATTCCACTTGTGCGCAAGGGGATTCGTGCCTCACTCTGTTTTACGACAAAGTTTCACATTTATGAGACGTTTGACTACGGGCACGATTAATCTCTCTATATATAGCTTTCAATATTTAAATATTTCATTTATACGAAGCACAATTTCAATTATTTGACATTTTCATTTTGATTCGAACTCCAAATCTTTGGCATTTAGACATCATTTCCAACTATCAAATCCTAGCAGTTTTTGCAGATTGTGAAAACGTATCGCTGAATTGGTTTTGCATGCGTAATATCAACACTAAAAACCATAAATTTTAGGTTGACAGATACAAAGAGGCGCATTGAGCGGGTTATGGACATTTCAAAGTGAAGACTTAACGTGAGAATTTATTGCACTTTTTGTAGAAATCAGCAGATGCAGCGAGTCTCTAATAAACGGATTTAAATTGCATTAAATGTAGCCATACGCCTTTTTAGAAATTTTTTTCTGATGTCCACAACATTGTTCTTGCAGGATAGGATAAAATTAGTAGGGCAGTGAAAAGGAAGCATTACAGTATCGATTAAAAAAACTTTAAAGATGTGGTGTCAATCTTGGACGAAGTCCCAATACAGGGTCGGCTCGAACTTACCTGCCACCCGGGTGCGAAGCCTCATGTGCCGCCCCTACTGGTGACCCTGCCAGGAGTCTGATAGGGATTCGGTGAAGGGCACCTGGAAATATACCTGATTTTTTTTCAGAAGAAAGCCGCACATAATTGTTTACTGTGCAAAATGTGCGTGACCATACGTTTTGAAGTAGAAAATTTTTTGTTCTAGAATTATTTTACCATTCTTAATAAATGCCAGATAACTTAATCCTTGAAAGAGCACTCATTTTTGTGAGCCATCATCACTTATCCTGTGAAGATGATATTTACCGGGGTAATTTTTATTAAGAAAATTTTTTCAAAAGGTGTTTCTGGTATTCCAGGGCCGGACAAGTGAAAAACCAAAATTTTCCTTTGCCTTCATTTGACTATTGTGGATCAAATTCTGAGTGAGGGTATGGGCCCCTAGGCTGGGATCTTTCGCAGGCCCCCTCCCAGTCAGATTTCTCACGGCCCCTTCTATAGTTAATTTATAGCCTGAAAAAGCCAAAAAAGTATGAGAATTATCCCGGGCTCTTGCGGGGGCCATGGGTGAGCGAAACAAAATGGCCCTTGTAATAGAGTACAGGGG